>NW_027467782.1:38898366-38981081 GCF_004210375.1 Tachypleus tridentatus
TTTGCAACTCTCCCTATTTTCCACACTTTCCTTGATTAATGAACTAGGAACACCCTCCCTTCCCTCCTCCTCATCTGAAGACAATTCCTCAGTGTTGCCTTCTGTTGCTGCTCCTTCTGAAGGTCTTGGAGTTCTTCCATGGTGAGCTCAGTGTTGTGGTCTTCCACCAACTCCTACACATCATCACCACTCACATTCAAGCCCATACACTTGCCTAGTGAGACAATATCCTCGACAATAGGCTCAGACTCAAAGTCTTCAAAATCTCTATCTGCGACTGAATCTGGTTGCAATTTCTTCCAGGTTGAGTTCATGGTCCTCAAAGACACTTCCTTCCAGGCTTTGTCTATGATCCTCAAGCAATGGAGATTATTAAAGTGATTTTTCCAGAACTCTCTGAGGGTTAACTCTGTGTCATACTTTACTATTAGCCCTCCACATGACATTTAATTTTCTTTTCAGAAAATTATTTAAAAAAACAACAACTGGGTTCTCAGAATGGTAAACAAGCAAAGGCTTAAGTTTTAAGACCCCACTTGCATTATTACATGACAAGAGAGTTAGCCTGTCCTTCATTGGCTTGTGCCTTAGCAGTGACTTCTCCTCCTTGGTGACGTAGGTTGTCTTTGGTATTTTCTTACAAAAAAGGCCTGTCTCATCACAGTTGAACACTTGTTCGGGAATAAAACCCTCAGCTTCTACATAGTCCTTAAATTCCTGACAAATTTATCAGCAGCATCTTTGTTAGAATGAGCACCCTCCCCATGTCTCACGAAGCTATATATGTCACTTCTCTTCCAATATTTTTCAAAACACTCCTACTAGCCTTAAAGACATCACTTGGATCAGCACTCCTTCAAGAAGTATTTTTCAGGAGGTCAGCATAAAACTGCTTTGCTTTCTCACAAATGATGGTCTCAAAAATGCTATCACCAGTTAACTGTTTTTCGTTTACCCAAATCAACAACACTTTTTACACCTCTTCCATTGTTTGTGATCTTTGTTTCATAAGCACTGTCACTCCTTTTGCAACATCACCTCCTTTATTTTTTTCAGTATGGTGCAGACTGTAGACTTTGCCATTCAAACTGTGCAGCAAGGTCAGACAAGCAAACACCACTCTCATACTTCGTTACAAGATCTTTTTTCTCCTTTATTGTGGCTCTTACAACGTTTCTTTTTGGTTTGCCGCTTTCATTATCCTTCTTTGACTTCATGATGACTTATTTAATCAGAATATTTAAAAAAAAACAAAAAACGTTCACAACAGATTTTAGTGGGGGTGTGGACTGAGCGACATGTGTGAGCAAAATGTTTTGGGCAAACTTGGCATGGGCCGAAAATGGTCGAAGGGTCGTTCAGCTCATCAGCTATTTCAGGGGTTCAGGCTAAACAACTTTGTTCGGGAACCGAGTTTATGTTCGACAACCGAGACATTATTTTCTCAAACAATATGTTTGAAAACCAAATAGTTCAGGAAGGGAGTCATTTAAGAAGATACCACTGTATTTGACTTTATTTTATATGCCATTATTCCATATTTTAAGTAAGTTATGGATTCCACGTGAACAAAATTCCTTGAATTTGGATTCTAAAAACAATCTTAAGTCAGTTTTGAGTTCCTTGTTTTTACAAACCTTTCTTCATCTTAGTAATGCTGTGAGGATCTTAAAACATGATAATCAGATGGAGCAGTATCTAGTGAATAGGATCGATGAGGCACAACTTCCCATTTTAAGGCCTGAAGTTTTTCTTGGGTTATTTATGAAGTGTGTAGGATTCAAAACACAATCTTAAGTCATGAAAAAACATTAGTCTTCTATATTGATTAATGCAGTTCTTTTCCTTACCAGTGCTTGGTGTTAGCACTCCAACTGATGACAATATCTTTCAGCTGTGATTTGGATCAAAAATTTTGTGATAAACTGCACTTCCCAGATCTCACCAAACACAAGGCAAAACTTTTTTTTTTGGATATCAGCCATTCTTCGGTGTTGGTACAGGTGTGTAACAGAGATTCAACAATTGTCTCTTACGTTGAGTATGCTCATAACAAAAAAAAACAAAAAAAAAACACTTCTCGTTGCCACTAACAATTCTTTCCAGAATTGGTTCATGAGCATTTCTTGTTGTCAAAGATTAACAAATAGTGACTCTCTCAACATGTTAATTATCCGAAACCTAGTGTCCAAGTTTTGAAACTTTTCCAATTTCGTAGATGTAGGTAATGATTGTTACATGGAGCTGTTGAGCCATTTCTCACATAGTCAACTTTGGATTGCTTCAAATATTAAAATATTGACATTGGGAAAAGGCATAAATTTGCAAGTTCTTTTCCTCAAACCGAATGATAACTTTTTGCATAAAAACGTTATTTACTTTCCTACCTAATATTCTCTGTGATAATTCTTTGTATCATTAAAGTTTTGTGCTCTGGTAGTCATCACTATGGTCACAATTTTTGTGTTTGCAGCATCCCTAATGTGTTTCTTTAAATATTTGTTATACACGCACACTTTCATATATAATTGATTTGAAAAATTGATATTTCACATTCTGTATTTTATTCCATACGACAACTTTATTTCTTTATTTTAATTTTTACTGCACTTCTTATTCTCACCCCTCAGTGTGGACTCCTGTACGTTGTGAGGGGATCTCCCAGGGAAGGTTCTGTTCTTTCAGATTACCTCTTCTGGGATCTAAACATCCACCCACGTGTTTACCGTGTGTGGTGAACCGTGAAGGGGAGGATAGGATCCTGTTGGTTGGGGTCCAACCATAACACACCACTTTGACCTTGAATTCCTATAGACAGGAGCCTTGGGGTGGCCCCCCCCTTGGATCAATCAGCTGGTCCACTTGGGCTATGGTCAACCAGGTACCAGTGTTGAAAGTTCTTAACAGGTGTTGTGGACTTTGTGTCTGATGCAGGTGTTTGGGTGTAGTGCTCATAAAACCCTGTCATTGCTGCAGTGTCCTTGCTTGACATTGTAGTGTGTCTCCTTATAGGGCTCTATGGTGGGTGGGATCAGAGGGCACCAAAAGTTTCTTTTCTCTTATGGATCCTCCAAACAAACATTTAAATAAAATAGTGAAAAAACAGTCAATAGGAAAACAATCACGTCTTGAAGATTCTGATCAGCAATGTTCAACATCTGTACCACCAGTTGTACCTCATTTTATTATCCTACATTCTCTTTCAGAGAAACCTTGAGGGCAAATGCCCTCCTTTTTTATTCAGAAGGGACTGTAGGGACTTGCTAGCTCTCCCAAAGTCAGAAAAGAAGCTTTGATCTGGAGACATATCAGTGGAAACATCCAACAGTTATTGTTGAGAGGGATTTGAAAAACATCCCCGAGTCAGAGATTTTAGCTGGGTTCTCAACTCGAGTTTCTGCAGTGAGGCGTATCTCCACTCACAAAGATGGAGTTACAATACCGAACAATATCCTCATTCTGACATTTACATCACCACCTGCACCTGTCACCATCAAGGCAGGTTATCTAAATTGCAGGGAATGGCCGTACATTCCAAACCCTCTCCGATGTTTCCAGTGTCAGAGGTTCAGTCACTTAAAGACGTCACATCATAGTTGCCTGACATATGCTACTCTACACACCCTTCAAGGCCGTTGCCATCCGTGTTTCCTTGGGTCGTACTATCACTGTTTGTAAATGGCATCCAGTGTAAAGATCTCGTTTAAATTGATATATTTACATTTTTTACTCTTCATTTTTAAACTATAATATGTAAATATAACAATATGAACCAGTATTGGGCAAGAATGCCCTATGAAACAGGTATTCATTTTTTTCTGGGCTGCCATAACAAGTAGAGACGTGCATGTCATTTGTAAAATTTTTATGCTTTACTAAAATAAATGATGTCAAAAAATGTAACTTATACAAGCTTGGATGCTATTGGTGAGCTTTTCAGAAAATTTTTGATGAAAAATGTGGATGTAGGAGAACATATTTTAATTGATGAAGCATTAGTTCTATGGAAAGGATGACTAGGCTTTTGCCAATTCATAAAAACTAAATGTACAAGGCATCAAATTATTTGTCATGTGCAACAGTGAAAACAATTGGTGTGAATACAGCTTAAGGGCGTACTACAGAGAATACCCAACAATCAATATTCTTTACTTCATGTTGAAGGAGTAAATAAGCTTACATCTAGTGAAAAAATAAATAACTGTCCATTTATTAGAATCTGTTCTTGATCAAGGGTGTCATGTAACTGTAGTCAACTGGTATACAAGTACTTGATTGGCACATTTTTTGAAAACTCAAAATATAATGAGGATGACTACTATTCACACTAATAGAGAAATCCCAAAAGAGCTCGCTAATGAGCATCTGGAGAGTCATGACACAGCTTTCGTTCGTAATGACAATGCTCTGATAGTAAAATGGGAAGACAGAAGAGCAGTATATGTGATAACCACAAAATATTCAGCTAATTTTGTTGAAAAGGATAAAACTTACTTTGGGGGGGGGGGGGACGAGACAATTTTACAAAAAAACTATGCTATATAGAAAAGTTTAATGAAAACATGGGAGCAGTTGATAAAGCAGAACAGTTGCTGAAGCTTTATGAGCCAAGTCATAAACCCCATGCATGGTTTAAGAAGCTAGACCTACACTTGCTGACATGTATGCTGCTAAATAGTTTTCATGTTTACAAAAATACTGCAAAAAAAAATTTACTTTCAAGAGGTATGTCATAATGGTCACACAGCAACTGGTAGAAATGCATAATTCAGATGGAATTGCCACTAAAAAGAAATTTGTTGCTATCAATCCTCATGTAGGTTGCAAGCAATAGCCTGGAAAAAAACTGTCCATGCTTTAGTTTCTAATCCACCCTTGCCTGGTGGTTGAAATATGCATCCAAAAAAGTGATGCAGAGTGTGATATCCAAAATGGAATGAAAGAAGAAAGTGTTGTAATGAATGCTCTGAAAAACCAGGTCAATGCAGTTCAGACACTTTGAAATATGGCATAATAAATAGGATTCTTCCATTTACGTGAGTATTATAATTCAATAAAGTTATATACTAATATACTCGCATATTTTTCAAGAACATATTATATAAGTAATACACTCATAAAAACAAAGTGTATAAAAATTAATTATTTTATTGATAGGTGGGTAAAAAATCATTTTACGCTACATGTGGCAATTTTCACAATTTGTACAGAAAGGGTTATTAACAAATTGTTAGAGTGCAACAAGGACCCAAATTATGAATATATTTTCTATAACATGTTCAATAAATGCAAAGAGTTAGATTGCAATATGAATTTCAAATTTAATTTCTTGTATCTCATGTCCATTTCACTGCAGGCACAAAGATTTAAGGTTGTTGTTTTGAATTAAGCACAAAGCTACTCAATGAGCTATCTGTCCTCTGCCCACCATGGGTATCGAAACATGGTTTTTAGCGTTGTAAGTCCACAGACATACCGCTGAGCCACTGGGGGGGCAAGATTTAAGGAAGGTGGAACATCAGCATGATAGCTGATTATTGCTGAAAATTGAAATAAAATAGCCAGAAGCAACATATAAAAGAAAGACCACATCCCATAGTTTTGAGACTAAAAGATGTACACTTCACTAAAAAAATCAGGAAGAATGAGAATGCATATTCATTGTAAATAATATTCATTTTTTTCTGTCAAATAAGTTTTTACAAATCAGGAAGAAGAAAAAAACCCTTATTTAGATCAAATTATTATTTTGTTTATGATAATGGATAAAAATACAAACAAACTAAAAAAAAAAGAATATTATTTTTAAAACCAGTGGAGCTGAATTATGGGAAATTGAATATTAAATCCAAAACAACTTTAATTATTACCATTTTTTATAATATCAAACATCCAACTGAGAAAACTAATGTTATATTTGTTTGTTTACTGCTAAGTACAAATCTGCAGGACAAACTATTTGTAATATGGTAGTTACTGCTTCATAAGTTGTCGTCTTTTTTTTATTTTACTTCAAGCTTGTTCAGTTTTCACATTTCAAACATCTGGAGTTTGATTCATACTTCCACCAAACTTGTTGGCCCTGTCTCTGTTATGGCAATTTCTCAGTGCTACTGTTTTTGAACTGCTGATCAGAGAGAAGGCAACTGTTTGTTAGCACCCACCACCATTTGATTTTATTTCTAGAACAATGTACCAATTAATTAATTGATTAAAATACCACTAACTGCTCAGCTATAGTGGTCAGTTTGAATATATTAGTTTACTTAGAAAGGTTGGCAGTGATTTCTTTTGCTAATTATATTTATATTCACTAACTTAATACATATGTCAGCAGCAGAAAGTATACAAGACTTTACAAATCTACCTATTAGAAATTTTATCATTTAACTGCCAAAAACCAGACATAGGCCTGTCGATTGATACAAAACTAGAAGTGGTTACAGAACAGTTGGAAATGACTTACAGAATCACCTTTTAGCCAGAATTATGAGTTAACAAACAACTTTTTGAACCATTTACATTTGGACTCACTCAGTTTTGGTTTTAACACCTAAATATTAGTCCATAAGAACCAATATTCAAAAGCCTTGTACTTTTCTGAATTTGACAAAGAAAAAAATCCCACTTTACATTTGGGTCACACCTCTTGATTTATATCATTTGGGTGATACTGTGCCTTACTGACTATACTATAACTGAAATGATGTGTATTTATACAATGGCTGATTAACATAGAAATATCCTCTGAATTTGTAAACACATTAGTAAGATTAGATACCAATAAACACAGAATGGAAGTAGCTAGATACTACATATCTATTATTTTTTTTGATAACACAGGTGGAAGGGGGGGAGGGTTAAGATGAGGATCATACCACTGGTAAGTGAACTACCAACCACAACCTAGTCTCTTGAGAATAATATTAAAAAAATCATAAAATTGGACAAATTTAAAAGCATGACAAAATACACCTTGACATGAGTACTGCCAAATGAGAAGTGATAATTTGGCAAAATTCAATAGGAGTGTCACATGTGTCTAGAGTGTGTGTCACACTACTTTTTGTTTGCTAGAGGGATGTTGCATGATGATTTACAGGGGAGATGCATATGAATCAGTTGATTATAAGGTATGTAAATGCTCAAGACGTGTTGCATATGAAAAAAACATTTCTGTATGGGGAGCAACATTTGAGAGGGTATAATGTATTTTGACATAATTTTAAAATAATATTGATTTACTACTGATTCACATGTATGTTTCTACAAATATCTTGTACAACATCCGTTTTGAAGATTCTTTACTTGATAACACTGTGTTATCAACCCTTCTGTTTCATTAAATTTTAATATCACCAGAGGAAGTGTGTTCAGGCTATTTATCATTTTTTGTGGTATAAATTTTTATTCTCCATTTTTCTTTAATACTAGACCACAGTAAGATGTAACAGGGTCATTCAGTACAGTGGTTACAAATCTACATTATCACGAATAAAATACAATATTAGGCCTAGATGAGTAATAACAAAATATTATACAGATAGATCAAAGACTAGTTTATCCCAAGTACAGTTCAAGAAAAGACTTAGTTGAATAACAGGATTATTCTATACAGAGATCTTAGTTTACACTATCACAAGTACAGTTCAACATTAGGCACAGTTGAATGGAAAAAGGATCATTTAATACAGTGATCTAAGACTATATTATCACAAGTACAATTTAATATTAGGTTAAGAAAAGTGACACATGATCATTCAATTTGAGGTGTTATAGTTTAAAAGTCAGATATAACTTTTCAATCAGTAGGGGAAAAAATATATAGAAAGCTAGTACATCAGAAATATATGATAATATTTTAAAATGTAAGATTTTTCACAGAAAACTTACTGTTCATTATTTTAACCCAAACCACATAACATTAAATACTCAAAACAAATCAAACTCACTTTAAACTATAAATCTTACAATTCAAGAGAGCAACACTCATTTGGAAATTGTTAACTTTCATGTAATCTAAAACCTACAGTGTTGAATTTGTTCACAAGTAAAAAGTAAGTTGAAGTTAATACCTACATCAATGTGCCCTCTATCTTATATTGATAGTGTTCATAAACACCTCTGCACAATACTGACATTTTTCGAGACAGACCCAATCCACAGTCCCTCCCTTAGACATGAATGTCTGCATAGACTGTGGACATACTAAAAGAAATATATAATACTAACAACATAGTGAGGAACTGCACCACAGCCACAACAGGCATGTTACACACTCAGAAACTAAACTGTGCAGTGGATGTGGAACTTGAAATGATATGTTATAATCACTGGCCAAGCCCCAACCACATATCCAAGGTATCACTGTTCAGGGTTGGAATCACAGGATCATGGTTCCTAAATCCCATGTTGGTGGATAGGGCATTTGGATCATAATATATATATGTGTGTGTGAGACAGGATGGATCCAAACCCATAGCTACAGAGTGATGCATCTGGAATCATAAGAAGTAAATAAATAACACCAATGTGGACAAGCCCTTTCCTCAAACTGAAGAAGTCCAAAAGCAAAACCACAGATTTGGAATAACATGACACTGCATGCAATATTTAACCTGAGGAAACAGAACTTATCCAACCTGAAATTACAGACACTCATCCTCTCTCCCTAGCCAAGTGGGCAGCATAAATTCCATTTGTCCCTGGAATTACTGGAAAGATATGGAACAAACTGTGATGAACCAAAAACACAGAATGGGACTACTCTGCATCCACAATTATGAAGTGACAATGAACAATGTACTGAACCAACATTAATCAAGAAGAAAGACCACACCAAACCCAACTGGATAGTTGAGTGTCGAAACTGAAATACTCTTACGAGTAAGCTCCTGTTTAAGCTGGTGCTGCTCCTACCAAAATCTGGAAAAAAAAAAAAACACTCAAAATCCTGAGTAGAAAGGTTTCTAACTGGGGGCAGGGGTAGTGCACATTAGAGAAGTCCTGAAAAACAATGCTCTAGAATCAGCAAAGTAAGTGAACCAAATTTCCTAAATTTCTAAAAGCAAACTGACCCTGATTTATTCAATCCACTGATCAGCAGAGATGGGGAAGAACCCCTTATGCTTTATTCATTATATTTTCTGAGTGGTAATCCAGCATAGTAGAGTATTACCACTCAGTCTGTCTCTGTGTGGTTGTATGTGACACCATATTTCCACAGAGCCTGTAACAACCTAGATAAAGTATACTGTGTCAGTAGTTGCTAGAGTGAATTTGGTTTGATAAAAGCACACTTGATTGGGCAACACTCACCAAAAAGTAGAATTTTGAAATTAAAAAAAAAGAGAGAAGATTAGTAATGCAAATACTCACCTTTCAGTATAACCTAGCAGATGAGGTTAACATAGATGTAGGGGTAGTAAAAAAACCCTCAAAGAAAGATAATGCCAGATTATGTAAATAATGTGAGATAAAAGTATTGGGGAAGGTTCACACACAAGCTCAGAATGTCCTCCAGTGAGCAATTCAACTGGGCCACGATGAACATAGAAATGTGATGAATCTGATAAGTTGAGACTTGTAGAATTTTCCTTGCCTTCAGAGAGAGCCCATAAAAATCAATATGGATCAATTCTACCACTCATCCCATTGAGGTAACCAGAGGTAAGCCCTGGGAAACTAAAGAGACACAAATAAAAAGCCATTGTCCAGCACCACTAAAACCTTTAGTTTAGGCAACCTAACACCTCAAGGCCTTCATTAGACATAAGAAACAATGGGGACCCATCATTTATATGTGTGAAAATAAAGAGGTCAGATGAATCAGTGAAAAGTATTTATCCCTTTCCCTGGCTGCCAGTGGTAAGGTAAGAAGGACCTATCTGGGTACAGAAAACATGGGTAGAATGAAAAAGTGTCCTCTGTAAGTGTAATGCAAATAACTCTGACTGGTGATGTCCACAGGCCAGAAGCAACATAAAATAAACCCTAAGGGAAAAGTGGTACATGGTATATGAGATAAGGGTTGATTAGGCCAATCTCGTGCAATCAACAGAATACGACAAGAGATTGAAGAAATCATTGCTAGGAAGCTGGGTAACAGATTAATCAGTGGGTAGGTGTATAAGCACAATCCAGTCCAGTTATGACTGAATAGAACTATTGTCAATGCCTAAGGGTGGGTTACTAGAGACCAAAAGGCTGGTAGTTGAGTGTTCCAAAGAAAATGAGAAGTTTTAGCTCTGATAATAAATTCTATCTTTTTTGCTTTAGAGAAATAGTATCTGACTGTGCTGTGATGCTGCTACTAGTAGCAAGATGTCCATGTAATGGTGTGTGCACAGGCCCAGAGGATGGGGTTAATTAAAAAAGATTTGTAAACTTTAATAGTCAATAGCAAGAAAAAAAATGAAAATTGTTAATCATTTTATTTTTTATTTTTATGTATATTTATAAAAGTAACTAAAGTGTAAAAATAAGTATCCTTTTAGTTTAGTTTAGGCAAAATAAGTAATAATAATATTTTTTCATGAGCAAGCAACTCACGAGTAAATTTAATTTATTAATGTAACGTGAGCTGCATGTTTCCCAGGTGATTAACATCTTATAATGGTGGGATAATGGTTTAATTATAAGTAGATTTATTCTGCTATGAGCTTAAAACTTCTTGGGATAAAAGAATGTAGGTTTATGTTACAATTTGAAGTCATTCTGGAAAGAAAAGATGGGTGCTCTTTTGGTTGTTTTTTCTGGTGCTTACGAGATAGCTAATATTGACTGATTCCATTTTGAGATAGGGTAAAGAAAATAACATGAACTATAAACTGTAAACATATGGAACCAGTGTGAGTTTAAAGGGCTGAGAGATGACCTGCAGCACCAAACCCTTGTGCACAAAACATAGATAGTAGCAGGATGACTTCACCATGGAAATGTGTAGATAGGCATTAGCAACATTAAACATGGTCAACAACATTCCCAACAAAAAAACACCAATATAGAATGAGGAATGACTCCACCGTGAACTGTGGAAGATTTAGGAATTGATTTAAATGAAAAGACTGATGACAATATGGGCACAACAAATATACAGAAATAAACCTTAGTAAGAACTGAAACAACTCTCTCAATCACTCCAATGACCAACACATCTCTGATAACCATGGATGGAATGAAGTTAAAACATTTGAGGACTTGCAGGAAGTGAAATACTATAAGATGATGAAAAAATGGTAGTGGATATGAGAAATGAATGATCAATTCTGATGCAAGGGCCTGTAGTACCCATGGATCTGTGGTAAAGGTTTTCTACATGTACAAAAATTAATGTAGATGAGTCCCCACAGGACACAAAGGAATACAGTAGTCATTTACACTGCTGGCAATACTCCAATCAATTGAACATGGAACCCTGTAGATAAGGGCATAAAATATTGTAAGTAATGATGAAACAAGGGGTTGTTGTTAGGGTCAGGACAACATTGGAACTAGACCTCCTGTAAGAGCTGAGGAAAGTCAAGCAACCAACAACTAAGACGAATGCAGATGGGTGACATAAGCCCTTGAATATGAAGGGTCTGGAATGCCTGCAAAAATCAAGAGTTTGAGAAAAAGGACTCATATAACACATGGAGGTTGTCAGTAAGTAGACAAATGCCCTCTAATATGTTTCAATGAAATACCAGCCACAAAATTCAGGAAAGTGTTGAAGTCGACAACTGAAATGAGGAGAAAAAAAAGTGTCCATACAGTAAATATTACAGTGTTAGTTAAGGTCAAACAAATCCTACAAAACTGTGATATATTCAGATTAAGCATAAACTTCTTTATGGAACTTCACATTTTCAGGAGCTGATCTATTCTCTGAGAGTCTAAACGTGTATCTACCTCATGATAATGAGTTAAACATGCTGTTCTGACAAACATGGCAGACAAGACATAGCTGTCCCTTCACAAAACTGAGCAATAAACATCTCTTATATGAGCCTCAGTATCAGGGAATGGAGGGAGGACTAAGTACTCACCAAACTGAGCAGTAAACATCTCTATATGAGCCTCAGTATTAGGGAATGGAGGGAGGACTAAGTACTCACCTTCAGACCTTTCCACCCCAAGGAAAACCCACCAAGTAATGACAAAAACATGACACACTGAATGAACTAAGTAAAGAAAAGAAGTTGGTAAAAGGTGATCAAAATTAGCCTCATTAGAAGCAAACAGATGAAAGGAAGGCACAAGAAAAAGCAAATCTAAATTCTCTCCAGAATGTCCAGGATCACCTAAAAGTTCAGCATCACAGTCCCCTGGAGACCACCACATCAAACCTATGTTTCCACCTTACTACAGATAAGGTCATGGACAGCCTCAACTAAGAGCGACTCCTTTCCCAATTTGGGAGCAATGTTATATATCAGAGGTGAGATAGGAGAGGCCTAATTTGTTTCCATGCTGGATACATTAATTCATGAATTCAAGCTGTAAACGTACATACCAAACAATTTTTTTTTTTACTACATGAAAGTCAAATATAAAAACCTGAAAAAATGCATAAAATATCTTCAACAACTGTACTACATGCACCTGTTAAGAAATGCTTATATACAGTTTTAAAACAGAGGTCACATTGATGAAGGTGAAAAGTGTAATGAGATAGATTTAAAGGTGAAATAAAACACTGGAGCAAGGGAGAAAAAAATCAGACCTATACTTAGATGGACAAAGGAAAAGAAACCATAGCAGCTGAATAATAACTGTAAGGTAAGAAGATATAAATATATTTTGGAAATTTTATTTTTGATGTAATGCAACTCACATTTGAACTAATTGTTTCTTTTTTAAGAGGTATAAGATACTAATACTGCACTGATGTGGTTCTAATTTGAGATAACAATCATATGCATAAATAAAATTTATTTATTTACTATTAGTTCAAAAAATGCAAGTCGACAGAAAACTGTTATAACTAAACACTAAAATTTGCCAGTAAAGTGCCAAAATAAATAGACTGCTGTAACATTTTTGTTAATTACAAATTCATCATTATAATCTTCACAAAACTCAGATTCAAAGTAAATATTACAGTTTAGAAATACCAAATGTTATGGTGTTTGATGAGAAAACATTTTTACTGCCTCAAATATAAAAATTTTTCACTTCAAGGTTAAATTCTTAATGCTTTTAAGTTCCAGAATCTTGTACTTCCAAATGTATACATTTAGAACATACAATGTTCATAATTTAACAGTTTCAAAGTTTAAAAAAGTGACATTTATAAATTAATAATTTTCAAATTTACTACATTATAACATAATAGTTCAAAATTTTAAATCACAGCAAAATCCTGGAGCTTCCAATTTCACAATTTTGGCATTTCAAAATATTAAAAGAGGTACTTTAAATAATTTCATCAAAAGTTTTACAAACAACTAAGAACAGTATCTGCTTTAATAATTACAAAAAATATTACCACTGAGATTTATATTTACTTTATTCCAGTGCCACTTAGATTTTTCCACAAATGTCTCAGGTATGTTTAATACTGAAGCTTCTAGCAGACAACTATAAGCCCTCTGTTGATGACCACTTCTAAAAAACACAGGTTGAAAATACTATTCTGAAAATTAATGGACATGATTCATTGTACAGTTAATGGATTCTAATCATAATGTATGCAATATAATAATGCAATTAATTATTACATAATTAATATAATTATGCAATTAATTATTACACAGATACTTCTTAGTTTTTAATAACAGTTAAATCTAATGATATAATTTAATTACAACTCATTCTTAAATAAATTCTTCACTTAGTGTATGGTACTAATTCTACAGTTATCAGATGAATTACTATCAAATATAATATTTATTCTAATGATTCAAATCTAGTACCAGTTCTGGACTTTAGCAGTGAACTTGAATACAAGCTATTAATATGCACAAGATTAGTTGATGAACACATGAAAGCTTCAAGCATGTCAAGAACTTGAAGTGGCTATAAAAATACACGAGTTAAAACAAAGAGCATTTATTATCATAAAAAAAACAAACCTAGATACAGCACTTACAGATTCCTGTACTAACAAACTTCCAAAACAAGCACTGAGAAACTAATGTCCCCATAAATTAAATCAATTATAGAAAGCATGGTGTCCTGAGACTCGTTGTTGAATGTTTATGCAAAGCTACACAAGAGCCATCTGCACTAGCCTTCTCTAATTTTGAGTGATGAATTATATAGAAAGCAATTAGCCAATACCATTCACCACTAACCTTTGTCAGACTGAATAGTGGGACAGACTGTCACAATATATAATGTTCCCACAGCTGAGAGGGCAAACATGTTCAGTAATGAGGTTCAATCCTGTAATCTGTAGATTACGAGCTGAAAAGCCTAATTATCAAGTTTCAGATGTAATTTCTACATGACAGTTGCATGAAAGAGCCTTCTGTAATGGAGACTGTGCTGTCAGAATATTGTCAAGATGTACAATCGTTAGACAGAGCACAACTATGTGGCAACATGAGCTGCAGTACTCCAACAAAATCATTGACTCATTCTCTGTGTTTGAATATTTTCAATAGGGGTATACAAGTTTAGATTGATTGATATCCTAGGTAGATTATGTATGATATCAGTAGTAACCAGATGTATACATTTATTCGTATTACCTTTTGTTATATGGGGTTCAAGTCCTATTATTTTAGCATTACTCTAAGAAGAAAACTATATGTCAGAAATTTCTCTAAAAACACATATACAGGATATGTACACAATATTAAGTCAGAAAAGCATTTAGAAGCCAAAACAACTGTAATTAATTTGTATCAAATCACCTAACAGAGAGAGATCATATACAGCATCTTCTGTGGATTCCAATATGCTGTAGAAACATCAAGACTAAAAAACACTAGAATTCAGAAATATAAGAGATACACAGTAACTGGTAAAAGTAATCTATTATAAAAGCCCACCATGCCACAGAATAATTCCACCTTAAAGTTCAGAAAACTGCTAGTGGGGTAATTGTCAAATTATCAATACAATATCATTTTCATATTCAAACCCAGTTCTGCACAAGAACCATATCAATCCACACACACACAAAATGTTATCCTCATCACCTCTTATGCCAGACTTACAGTCCCCTGAAACATGTATGTTGTATTTATTCACTTATGTACAGAAAATGTGAGATAGAAGAACATAATCAAATATCTATCAGATCAACTGAAACAAGCTTTAGTTTCATTACATCCATCAGTAGGCCTCCATATTTCTGTAAAGTTTGAGGTCTGTACCCTCACGATTTTGGACATTTTGCTACTCTGGTATCAAGCTAATCCCTAAAAATTAAGCAACTTCAAAAATAATCTATTCTAGACAAAGTTCAATGGTTCTTACAATATTCTGAGTAATGGCACACATTTAAATCTCCATTATCATACTGTTGACAAAAAGAGAAATAAAAGCAATGCCAGATGGTAAACAAAATTATTTTTGAAACAGTATGATTTGGTTTGTAATGTCCTCTTTTGTTTGATCATTCCTGTATAAAACTTATGGACCTTATCTATGAAGATAGAATCATTTTAAATATGAAGTTTTCTTTCAAAACTTATAACTGGGTTACAAATAATACATGTCTTTTAACTTGACATAATTTTAGGCTAAAGTGACAATGCATAATTAAAATATATATGTAAAACGGCTGGTATGGGCAGAGAAAAACTCTATGTAGCAGGTTTTCTCACCATCATGGATCATAAATTATTTCTTTAACATTTTACTATGTGACACTAACAACAGAATCAAAAAGTCAGATTTTGATGAGAAATACTCCCCCAACTTAACTCAGTAAACTGGATTACGAATTTGTTTTTTTTAAAACTGCATTTAGTTTAAATTTTCATCAGAAGCTTACAACCAAGGTGTGCTACTTGTATAAATTGTGAGACTAATATATAACTTTACTGTGATTATAAATTAAAATATTTTAATAAACATTAATGATTCTGTTAATGTGAACAAAGTGTTAGAAGAAAATGATACCCCATAAACACATTATATAATATTCTCTCTGTGAGAATGTACATAAAAGCTCAATAATGTCTTACAAAGAATTAGAAATGAGTAATAACTTCTACATGCATGCACTGACAGGTTTAGGAACTTTTCAATGTGATATCTTCAGTATTAGTGGTGCAGGAAGGAGAGAAATAGGTGGAGTGCTTGACTAGACACGCAAAATGTACAACGAGGAATTTAAAGTATAAGAAGCTGCTAAAAGTGTTTCCCCCTGCTGTCAAAGTCAGCTAAGTCTGTAAAGATTTAGGGCATGTCCTCACCAGAAAATTGATATAATAATTTACAGTTGCTATGCATGTAAAATATGTAAAAGTGGGGATGTTACAACACCTCCAGGTCTGATGCCTCTGAAATACTCCATACACATTTCAGAGAAATGTATGTTACTATATGATATTAATGAAAGAATAGATCAGATTAATAATTGACTGAAAAGTTAAAGGAACAGTACAGATGAGGTGATTACAAGAATTTATTTGCAGTGTAATAAAACCTACTTTCTGGCAAGTTTTGCACTTTGTAACCAGCAAGTTACGATTTCGTAATCAATCTTTTTGGTCTGCTCAGGAATGTTGTTCTTGGCTATTGTAAGGAGAACCCGGTACAGATTAAGAAGAGGTTCCTGATAACGAAGTGAGGACTGTAAAACAAAGAAGTTTAAAAAAAAAACACTCATGAATACAAAATATTATTTCTAATTCAAGATCTCCTCTACTAAGTACTGTTTAAAGGGAAGTTATATACAATTAACAAACATTTATAATCATAAAATATAATTCATCTAAATTTTAGCCTTTAAAATAAAGAATTAAGTAAAATAGACAAATATTATATGAAAACCAATGAAACAGTTGTTATAATTAAAATGGTATATCTTTAAGTTTGGGTCATGGTATTTCAGTAAATTTCATTTCTATATTACTTTTAATTATTTCTAGAGAGACAAACAGAACTATAAGTGCCTGTTCAAGGTTAGATTAATAAAATTTTAATCTTTGTTTTAATGTAGACTTTGATTATTAGTATACTAATTATTTTAAAACGTTTGTGTATATGATCATTAAATGATTCTTTATTATTTATATTGTATAATCTGCTTTAAACAATTTATGTTTTTAAACTCAGAAATGTGTTCTCGTACCTAAAAAATGTACAATATCAAAGATATAAATGTTGAAGTTCTTATCATTAGAGTAGCTGCTCCCGATATATAATGAGACACTTTTTTTTAAAACAAGAATGATAAGTGCTTTCTATTTTTCTCTTCACATCTCATTTGGTATCTTTAAAGCTTTAAAGAAATAATCAGTAATGTATACAAACTATAAGTTAAATTATCAATATCATTAGATAAAAAAATCATTCCTAGCTTTTGAGACTGCAGTTTTTATATATTCTATTTGCAATAAAAGTAAAACCTGAAACACATACTTGAACCAATTTTCTTCTTCCTCTCCACTCTTCTAAGAGTGGAGTTCAATCTACTGACTGAGGAGTAGCTTCCTTGAAATGAAGGGCAGAGACCTGTAAAACTTAGACTGCTTTCTCCATATCTGTCAACATGTGTAGTCTGGAAGAAAAACAAACACATACTCCCTAAAATCTTAACAAACTACATTTCAGTGTCTGACGAATACAGAAAAACTAGTATATATATATAAAAAAAAAAGTAAACTAACAAAAGAAAAACACAACTGAGATAGAGAATCATGTTAAATATCTTTCTAAACCATTTAAACATTTTTTAGCATGAAAAGAAAACACAGCTGAAAGCAGCATAATAAAAAAACATACTTCTAATTCACTGTTACTAAGATAAAAGAATAATATCTGATGATATGATGATACCCCAAATATAATGTAACATTTCCATGCAACTAGACATGGAAACAATTACATGGATGGCTGGTTGATTTGGTGTTCTAGCAACCAGGCTATGTGCACCAAACATCTGGTTAAAAGTTAAAAGTAAAGTAAAATTATTAAAATTCATTAAAGGAAATTAAAATAAAACAAAACAAAGTTACATTTTGAATTAAAACACAAATAGCATTAAATCCAACTTTTACATCTAGTCTACAGCAGTAAGAAGAAAACTACAGTAATACAAGTTGTGAAGGACTTTTATAGCATAATTATAATTATCATAACTTGCCAGAATGACCAACAGGTAGTTAAAAGTAGCATTAGTCACCTGAAGTTGGTCTTTCCATTCCTGGTTTCAAGTTATTGGATGTTATGGCCATTTTCTAATTTTAGATTGAACTAGATGTACTTTGATCCTTAAAAGTGAATCACATCAAAAAATGTCTAATATATAAAGTAAAAAAAAAAAACAAACTTAAATAGCATTAAAAGATTAATAGACTTTAAACAACTAAAAACATTTCAAAGGTGGACAATGTCACCATCGCCAATAACAATATCTAACAAATAAACCTTGGGACAAAACATGTTTAAAATGGTGCCATAATTAAGTCGTAATGACACCGAAACAGTAAAATGTGGCTTAATGTAACAGACAATACATTGGTGCATCAGTCCCAGATAAAAGAAAACGATGAATTAAAAACTGTGACCAATGTGTAGTCTAGTTAGGACAATTTCCTCTTTCCATTTCTGGTCCTTAAGAAAGCAAGATAGCCAAAGTCCAATAGCACGTTTTATTTAGAAAAGCTTGTTTTCACGTTGCTCACTCCAAGTCGACTGCTAACTGGCATGAAGCTGAGCCTTGAATACAGGACCATAGTCCACGTATGGAACAGAAACAGCAGTGATAGAGCCAGAGCAGACAGATTTATCTGCAGTGTCACCAAGCTCGTTCCTGCAAATACCAATGTGGCCCAGTATCTAGAAACACTGGACAGAAGTAGATGTTAAAGAGAAATGGGCCAGTCGATTTTGAATATCAGTAAGAACTAAGATGAAACAATTCAAGGACCAGTAGAGAACTAAGCGAGTCAGTATAAATAGTACAATTTGAGTACTGCTTAGCTTCTGTGTGATACAGGACAAGAGAAATGACATACAGTTCAGCAGTGAACACAGAAACTGTAGAGAGGATTCTCTGCACAACCACCAAACCATGGCTGAGCCCACAGAGTCACCTGATTTTGAACCATCTGTATAAATAGGAATGGAAGGGTGGTTTGAAAGATGTTCTGCAAATAACATACAGTATTTCCAATCAGGAGTGTCTGCTTTTCTCAGATGACTTAAAGAAAGGTTACATCTTGGGACTGTAATAAGCCATGGTAGGATTAGCTGACCAGTGGATACAGCAAATGTTTCCAAGGATAGACCCAATTCATCCAACTGTACTTGGATACAAAGGCCAAAAGGAGCAATGGCTGATTGTCTATTTTGCAAAAGCATGGCCCACTGAGGAAGGAAAACATAATCCCAGGTGGAATGTTATGGTAAGGACTGAAGTTTTGAAGCATACAGTAAAGACAGTTGCAAACGGCAGAGGTGCAAAGAAAGTTCATGAGATTCTACGTATAAGCTATGAACAGGGGAAGTGCTGAAAGCCCTGGTGCAGAGCTGAAGTCCCTGATGATGATCTTGAAGGCCAAGGTGCTGGCAGAGCCATAGACCAGTGATCCATACTCTAGTTTTGATCAAGTAATAGCCTGATATATCTTTAGCAAAGAACATTGATCCACTCCCAAGATGTGCAAGAGTGGACATGGAGGATGTTCAGTGCTCTTGTACATTTGACCTGTAGCTGCTTGGTATGTGTTATGAAGCTCAGCTTTCAGTCAAAGATAAGTCCACAGTTAGCACAACTTCACCAATATTGAGTTCAGGATCAGGGTGAATACCCCATTGGTGGCAAAAGTGCATACAAACAGTTTTAGAGAGAGAGAATTAAAACTGTTTGCAGTGATCCACTTCAGAAAACAATTGAGGGCAGTTTGTAGCTGTCGCTCAATATACTGCATGTTTGATGATTGACATGAAATGTGAAAGTCATTGACATAGAGACCGTATGCAACAGTAAGAGGGAGTAGTTCAGTGATGGCATTAATCTTTATACTGAAAAATGTGTCACTCAAAACACAGCCCTGAAGAACTCCAAGTTCCTGTAGATAAAAACGGGAATGTGTTGAACCCACATGAACTTGGAATCACCTGTCCATTAAAAATTTTTTAATAAACATGGGTAAATGGCCAAGTAACCCATATATATGGAGGTCTCATGAAATGCCATACCTCCATGTTGTGTCACAAGCCTTCTCAATATCAAAGAATATTGATACAAGATTTTGTCATTTGAGAAAAGCTTCTCTGATTAATGTTTCAGGTTGAATCAAGTGGTCCATGGTGGAGCACTGTCGTTAGAACACACACTGGGTGGGCGAGAGGAGGTTATTTTCTTCAAGGAACCAAACAAGACGAGCTTTAACTATCCTCTCTAAGGTCTTACAGAGACATTTCATCAAAGCAATTGGATGGTAGTTTGAAGGAATCTTCGGATCCTTCCCAGGCTTAGAGAAAGATAGGAATATAGCTCAGTGCCAGGCATCAGGAAAACATTCTCCTGCCAGATCTGGTTGAAAACAATCAAAAAACAGCAAGAGAAGCAGGAGAGAGATAGCACAGCATTTCATTGTGCACATCATCAGATCCAACCGAATGTACTGACAGACTGATGAAGAGCCAGTGTAAGGGGACGATTATAGTCACAGAGACAATCAGCTCAAAGGAAAGAAGTGATTACTCTGCCCAACTGGTGATAAAAGATATGTTGGTTGTGAACTTAATCCAAGAGTCCTTCTGGCTTTGACATATTACCCACCAAGCATGTGCACGGGCCTGTTGGAAAGCGATGCGATTCGAGAATGTGGGATACCTATGAAAAGTATCCCACGTCCATTTTTGAGTCTTCTGTGCCATGTGGCAGGCAAGATTCCACCACAGATGATGATATTGTGGAAAATATGTCAAGGCTTTAGGAATACTTTGAGCAGCTTTCTGTACAATACAGTCAGTTATTGCTGTCACACAGTCATCTATTGATGGCATACAGATGATGGCAGGATCAAGTTCTGTAAGAACAGTAAAGAGAGCAAGTTTGCTTGATCCTTTTCCATTGGTGCACATGGGTTGGGTGGCATTGACCACAGCCAGTCTCTCTCAAAATTGTAGAAAAATTATCACTGCTGCATGGGTTATTGTCAACCCTCCACGAAAAGTGGGAGAATAGTGAAGGGGAGTAAATGGAGAGATCAAAAGCAGTAAAGAACTGACTAGATGCATGAAAATAAGTATAAGAACCACTATTGAAGAGAGAAAAGTTGTGATCAGAGAGCATACACTCTACGGAGTGACCCTCCCATCAATATCAGCACTTCCTCAGAGGGGACGATTTCCATTAAAGCCCCCAGCATTAAAATGGAGATGGCAACTGTTTAATGAGAGCATCAAGGTCTGATTGATCATAGGTCTCTCTAGGCAACAGGTAGAGAGAACAAACAGTGATGATACGACACAAAGAAACACAAATGGCTACAGCCTCCAAGGGTGTGTTGAGTAACAAAGACAGGGTAAGCACATGCTGATCAACCAACAGTGCTACCCCTCCATGCACTTGTCCATCACACAGCCTGTCATTTCTGTACAAAGAAAACTGCTGAAAGGTGATTGTATCAGCAAGTTTCAGAAAGATTTCCTGCAAGGAAAGACATACAGGATGGTAGGAAGAAATAAGTGTTTTGATGTCACCCAGATTAGAATGTAAACTTCAACAGTTCCATTGTATCAAGGTGGCTACTTTTATTTATGTTTAGGCAAATTGGGTGCAGACCATGTTTTATTTCTTTATTGTCTTTATTCGAGGGAGGTTTACCAACCTCAATGGATCCTACCCTGGGTTGATTGGGCAAGTCTTTGTTGTTAGAAGAGGATTCCAGTGACTTAGGGTGCAAACAAATGATCATTTTGCACCTTGGGAAAGGAGAAGAAAGTGTAACCAAAACCAAAGGAAGCAGATATTGGGGTTTGCTGAAATTAATGTTAGAGACAAAGATGGGTGTTGACATTGATTCATTAACTTTTTTAACCATGGATGTCAGAAGACTTTCTGTTTGTTTTGAGAATGATTCTTTTGGAGGTACAGAGAGATCTGTCTGCACTCCCACTGTAGTAGTGGAATGAAGTGCATCAGCATAAGTCAAACATAAAGTGGTAGATAGCAATTTTCAAGCCTCAGGGCAAGTAATGTTTTGAATCGTCTTTAAACACTGTACCTTTTTATTCCTTCCAACCATTTAGGGCAAGAATAAAAGTAAGATGGGTGAGAGCCATTGCAAGTGATGCAACAAGGGTCTGTTTCATACTCAGAGGCACCATAATCCTTGCCACTGCAACGAGCACATGTCAAGGAACCAAGACATGATGTCTCCAGTGATCAAATGGCTGACACTGGAACTATCCGAGAGGGTTTGGAATGTATGGCCGTACCTTGCAGTTAAAATAACCTGCCTTGTTGGTAGCAGGTGGATGCTGTGATGTAAATGTTAAAATGAGGACATTGATCGGCATCAAAATTCCATCTTTGGGAGTGGAGATACACCTTACTGAAGAAACTCCTTGTGGTGGGAGAAACCAGTGGGAATCTCTGACTCAGGATGTTCTTCAAATCCCTATCAACAATAACTTCTTGTTACGAATTCAAAGTTGAATGAGGCATAACCTCAATAGGTATATTGCCTTGGAATGTAAGAGGAATTCACTGTGCTCGAGATGTGGATATTTCTACCAATATGTCACAAGAGCGAATCCTTCTGACCAACTTTGGAGAGCCAGTGAGACCTTCTGGTCCCTTCTGAATGAAAAAGGGAGACATTTGCCCTAAAGGTTTGTCTGAAAGAAAATGTAGTATAATAAAATAAGGTACAGAAGTTACAAATGTTAAAGATTGCTGCTCAGAATCTTCAAGATGTTATTGTTTACTCATAAACTGTTTTTCACTATTTTGGTTAACTTTTTTATTTGGATGGTCCATAATAAAAATGAATTTTTCGGTGTCCACTGTCCCCACCCACCATAAAGCCCTATGAGTGGATGGCATTACAATGCCAAACAAGAACACTGGAGCAACACCAGGGTTTCATGAGCACTATACCCAAACACCAGCATCAGATACAATGTCCACAACACCTGCTGAGAACATCCAACACTGGTACTTGGTTAACCCTAGGCCAAGTGAACCAGCCAACTGACCCAAGGGGAGCCACCCCAAGGCTGCCCATCTACAGGAATTCAAGGCCACAGTGGTATGTTAGGGTTGGACCCCTCAACCATCAGGATCTTCTCCTCCTCTTCATGGGTCACCATGCACAACACACATGTTGGTGGATCTTTAGATCACAAAAGAGGTAAACTAAAAGAACAGAACCTCCCCTGGGAGGTCCCCTCACCAATCACAGGAATCCAGAATGAGGGGAACAACTACCTGAAGAAATCCACAATGGTAAATATTATTCATCATGTAACTACACATGAAAACAATTACTTCAAGATATCCACAATGATATGTGCCTTTCTCCTTGTAATTAGACATTAAAACAATTACTTCAAAGATATCCACAATGATATGTGCCTTTCTCCTTGTAATTAGACATTAAAACAATTACTTCAAAGATATCCACAATGATATGTACCATTCTCCATGTAATTAGACATTAAAACAATTACTTCAAAGATATCCACAATGATATGTACCATTCTCCATGTAATTAGACATTAAAACAATTACTTCAAAGATATCCACAATGATATGTACCATTCTCCATGTAATTAGACATTAAAACAATTACTTCAAAGATATCCACAATGATATGTACCATTCTCCATGTAATTAGACATTAAAACAATTACTTCAAAGATATCCACAATGATATGTACCATTCTCCATGTAATTAGACATTAAAACAATTACAAAGATATCCACAATGATATGTACCATTCTCCATGTAATTAGACATTAAAACAATTACTTCAAAGATATCCACAATTAGACATTAAAACAATTACTTCATATGTACCATTCTCCATGTAATTAGACATTAAAACAATTACTTCAAAGATATCCACAATGATATGTACCATTCTCCATGTAATTAGACATTAAAACAATTACTTCAAAGATATCCACAATGATATGTACCATTCTCCATTTAAGTAGACATTAAAACAATTACTTCAAAGATATCCACAATGATATATACCATTCTCCATGTAATTAGACATTAAAACAATTACTTCAAAGATATCCACAATGATATGTATTCTCCATGTAATTAGACATTAAAACAATTACTTCAAAAATATCCACAATGATATGTACCATTCTCCATGTAACCTCAGAACTTTTATATTTTTGCTTCTTCAGTTTATTTTGTGCCCATTACTTTAAGACTTTTGTCAATATGATTGTTAATCCTTTGTTAGTTACTTTCATTTAAACTCTTATTTCTTAATTCTGTAAGCATGAAATGCATCACTTTTCTTATAATGTGATAAAACAGTTACGTGAGAACATTATATCTACCCTGGTACATACAATTTATCTTGTAAATAGAAATAAAATCAATTGCAATCACTTGATACCATGGTGGAATCCACACTGGTATTAACTATTCCCTTGTAAGTAGATATAAAAAATTACTGAAGAACATGATAACATGTATGGTGATTTATACTTTTATATAAATGGAGATTTAATATAATTACCTGAGAACGTGACTGTATCCACCATTTTCCATGGAGGCTGCTGATAAAGGTCCCATCTGCTGAGTTCTTACAATTTTACACTATGTGAGATAATCAAGGGTGGAACAAAATTTACCACATCAATCCAAAAGTATTTTGAATATTTCCTAGAGACATGAATAATCTTTAAGTGACATGCCTCTTCACTTCTTCCAAATACATTTACATTACTAACATATAAAAAAAATATATATTGCACTTGAATGTTGGAAATACATCTTTGCTAATTAAAGCATTTATTTTCTTATTGAGATACAAAAGTTTATTTATACTATGATTATACTTTAAAACTCAGGAAGGAAACTAAGTTTTCTCAAGAACTTTGCTATAATGTTGTGTATGATTATAACCAATGGCAAAAATCAAAATTAATTGAAAATTTATGTTACAAGATCTTCTACATAACATCACATTCATGGTATGAACTTATTTTCATATGCTCTCAATGAACAGGTAGATTTAAACAGTTTGAATACATCTTTGGTGTTAAATTAACTTATTTTTTGTGGAGATGGTTTACCACAGGTTTGTTACATAGCTGTGCATGTATCATACTTTGATTAAATTGTTGTGAATTGGCACTTGTTGTATATTGCTGAATCATGTCAGTAGAACCTTCCAAGATTTTCACACTATCACAAATTATTGCATCATAATATCCCATGAAGACCATTGTGTAAAGCAACTGAGGCCTCTTTCAGACAACAAATATGCATCCAAAATGCACTTTGAGTTGGTCACTTAGATATATCTAGACAGTCTGAGTGGGAGTTTAGCCATAAAGAGTGTATTCTGGCTATTTCTGAAGTGAAATTATCACAGACTGTATTGTAACAACAAAGTAAAAATTATATAATATGAACAAGATTGTGTGAGCTTTAAGAAAAGGAGACAACAATTTAAAGATTTGGATACAACTGTAATAGCCAACAGTGTAATGAACATTTGAATATATGTTTGACTTGCTTTAATTTACTATTATTTAAAAAAAAGTGAACTCTATGCTGTTTCTTCACTGTTGAAATGCCAACAAGTCAGACACTTACTGTAAAGCATAGGCCTATAAATTCACAGCTGAAGCAATAGAATAAATATTGTAGAGGCCACATATACACCATTTTAACTGGCTTTGATAAGTGGATGGTGAAGGGCAAATAACTTAGCCTTAAAGATGGTGATATATGAGAGTTTGTTACACAACAACAAGACATAAAGAGAGAAACAAACAACAAAAAAGAGAAGAAGAAAAAGAAAGGCTGAAAAAAGAAATGAAAAACTGGAAACTGAGAGAGAGGAGAGACTAA
Organism: Tachypleus tridentatus; assembly: GCF_004210375.1. NCBI lineage: Eukaryota > Metazoa > Arthropoda > Merostomata > Xiphosura > Limulidae > Tachypleus > Tachypleus tridentatus. Next base: position 38,924,544 of record NW_027467782.1, read on the forward strand.
AAAACAAAGAGAATATAACAGTACAACTTGAAGTCACTAAGTTTAACAAGCAAATTGAAGGATCATTAACAATGGGCTGACAAAACTTGATGAATAGAAAGACAACATGAATGATCTAATGAGAAGTGAAAGATTCACCCCTCAAGGTCAAAACTGGGACAAAACAATTTGACATTTTGGCTTAGTTTCCTTTTCACAGTAAAAGGACTACAAGTGTATGTAGGTGTAATATCAGAAGATGCCATGGACTAGAATATGTTAAAAATTGCCTTGCTGAAATGCAATGAAATTACATAGGATGGTTTTTGTTAGAATTTAGAAAAGGCAAAGTTGACACTAGAGAAACTATATTTCAGTTTGTGGCATGTCTACAGCAATATTTCACAAGGTGAATTTACATGGCCAAGTGTGAAGATAGTTTTGAAGGACTGGTAAACCTACTAACAGATGAATAATTCATTATCATGTACTCCACTTACATGTCATTTTTTGTACCAGAAAGAGCACCAAATGACATGATAAAGATGATCAAGCTGGCAAAATAGTATGTGGAAGCCCATGGGGAGAACATAACAGGCAAATCCAATCATAACCATTCAAAGCCAACAAGAGGGATTACAAGCAGGATGCCACCACAGGTGACAAGAAGTCGTCAGACAAATGGGAGATACTACACTTGTTAGAAAATGAGACATATTGTGATATGATTGCAAGTTTGCAACCAACAAGAATCTCAAATCAAGCAGTTAGAGTTACCTACAAAGATGGTGCTAGTAAGATACTAGAGAAGAATGATTGTCACTGTTGCCAGAAATCACATAAAATAATTCATGATTAAACAGTACTTGAATGACAGTCAGTTCAAATTAACAAACGGATCAATCACAACTTATCAGTAGGTGAACACTATGTTTGGCAACAAGAACATGACAGTGAAATGAAACACTGGGAGAAGAAGTGAGAATTACTCTAGTATCAAATGACCAGATAATGGCAAAAGTACATATATGTGTGCTGACTGATGGGACAGTGAGAAAGTTTCCTATAGTAACAATAAAGGGGGAAACTCCATACTATGTGGGAGACCTTGAGACAACACATAAGAAAGCACCCATCTATGACATGGTAATCAGCAATATACCTGACAACAGAAATTTGAAGGAACCAGACAGAAAGGAGACTGATGAAGTATCTGCAGTCACCACAAGAATTCAAAAAAATAAAAGCAAACAAAACATCAACCCTCTGCAAATCTCAAAAAAGTGACATTGTGTATGTATGTCTATGGGAATTGAAGGAAGCACAGAAGAAAGACCCTTCAATGATGAAACTTTGAAACAATGTCTAAGAGACAATTGAGCACAAAAATGAGGAAAAAAAGGATATACAGAACAGAGAATCAGAAGAAAGTGCTGTATCAGATCTATCAAAGCACTTCTACCAGAAGTTAAACAGATCATTGTACCAACAAAGCACTAGACTCAAGTAATGAAGAAGTTGGCCAACAAGTAACTTTTGAAATGACACCAAGGAATAAAGAAGATGGCATACAAAATAAAGGGACTCTACCTAGAATGAATGTAGCCATAGAGCCATGAGATGAAATGTCTCTTATAGGAGTGCTATCCAACACAGTTGCCATGGACTTGATTGGACAACTAACACCTGACATGAGCAATATGTATGTGATGATAGTAGCTATGTAACACTTTACCCAGAAGCCATAGCACTACCAAAGACAGAGAAACTCGCAGAAACCTTCCTTATAGGTGTTCTGCAGAGAAGGGTTTTAAAAAGAAGTCTCAAGTGACAGAGGGACCTAGTTTACCTCAAAATTGATTCAAGAGGTGTGCAGACTCATCAGCACTAAGCAGCTCTTTGCAAGACAGTTGATGACGTCCTAAAGAGCATGATGAAAATGTTCGAGAAAAGACCACGTGACCAGGACAAGTACCTCCAGGCAGTAGTATTTGCTTATTAATAATTCTCGTATGTAAATATAAGATTTTCAGTATTCATGTTACTGCATGGAAGAGCAGTATGAGGTCCAATGCAGATACTGTGAAAACTGTTCACAGAAGAAGAAGAGTCAGAAGTGATGCATATACCAATATGTGTTAGACCTAAGAAACCAACTGTAGAAGACTTGTCAACTCACTCAAACAAGTTTGTATGCAGCCGATGTCAGACAGAAATGCTTCTATGATAAGAAGTCCAAGGATTAACATTTCAGAAAGAAGGTTTCTGTTCCTTAAAGACACAACAAACTCATCTGAAGGTTAGTAATTTTCACACACAAAAAAAATGAAAATCTGAGACCACTGGGTGTAGATGACATGTACAAAAGTGTCAACATCAATGAAGAAATTAATGACAAATTGAAGAAAGAAGTAGCAGTGTGCACCTGTCTCCACAGACAGATAAAGCCAGACAGACTGTGACCATGACCAAGAACTCAGTCAAAGTGAAGCCCTACCAAATGTTCTACATAATAAAAGCCTGATTAAGCTAAAAGTTAAAGTAATGTTAGAAGCTGGAATAACTGGGCCTTTGAATTAAGTTTACTGTTCACTGGTGGTAATCATGAAGACCATGAATGTCTCACAACCATCTGTACAGATTTCCAGAAAATAAACTTTATGACAGAATTTGGCTCCAAACCTATGGGCAACCCAGATGCTATTGCAGTGAAAATAAATGGGCCCAAGTTCTTCACTAAGGTCAATCTCAGAAAAGTGTATTGGCAAAGTTTCAAGAGAAGACAGCCTTTTTTGACACCTGATGAATGGTACCAATTCAAGAAAGATGCCATCTGGATTAATCAATTCAGCAGCAGCATTCAACTTCTTGATGAGAAAAATGTTGCAAAAAACCCACCAACATTGTGTACGATGTAACCATCTGAAGAAACTCAGGGATCTGTTCAGAAAGACACTGAGCAGTGAGATCTGTGACTCAAGAAGTGTTTGGCCACCATACTGACATTTGGAACTTCTTCAACAGTCTGTATGGAAGGAGTTCATCATCCAAATGAATCATCAACCACTTGCAAAGATCCAGAGGTATAAAACTGAATGTGTAATAATCATGAGTTAGGTATTGTACCCCAAGAACTTCTGGTCCCACATTGAATCCAACAAGAGGACTGCAAATGTTGGTGCAAGACTGTATGAGTAGACTTTTTGGATGAACTGGAAACAGTCTTTGTATATAGTACAAAAAATAATTGTAAACACGTTTCTTAAAGAGAAGCTTATTGTTATATCCACACAAGTGTTTAAGTTTAATGTAAGTGTTATTACTTAAGTAGTATAAGAGAGAGTGTTCAATTTAGTTATTTTTAGTAGCAGTAGTTTATAATTACTTTTCTGTGTACGAATCACAGACTGTGATTTATACTTGCTGTACTATTGCATTATTTTATTAGAAACTTCTAAATTTTTCTCATTGTTTTGATTGAATATTATTTTATCACAATAACTCATAATGTGAAAAATGTTTAAGACCTCTGTGAGGTTATAAAAATGTGTGTCAAAAATGTAGTTTGGGTTAGTTTGATTGAACAGATAGATCTAGCCTGTGTGATTGTGAGTTTAGCCATAAAAAGCATATATTGGTGATTTCTAACTTGAAATTATCACAAACTATATTGTAACAACATAGAAGACAAGAATTAATTTGTTTTGTAAATTGGATTCTAAAGTAACTGGACCAGGCTATGTGGATTTTGATGAAAAGAAGACAAGTATTTAATGCTCTAGATACAACTGTGCTAGCAAATAATGAAAAAAACATTTGTTTATACATTTTAATTGTTTTAATACATTATTACCTGAAATAAGAGAACTGTATGCTGTTTGTTTGTTATTGAAATTTGTTGCCAAGTCCCAGACACCAACTACAAAGAATCCAGCCCATATATATATATATATATATATTTATATATACAATAAACTAAAACACCCTGACAACAAACAAGGTAAACAGATGCAAATCTCTATGTCACCTGTTCCAAATAAATAGCTAGATTTAAAATAAAAGCCATAACTAGGATAAACAAATGCACATACTTATTTTAATCTGTTTCAAATAAATAGCTAAATTTAAACTAAGAACTATTACTATGATACAGATACACATACTTATTTTCATCCCTTTCAAATAAATGACTAGATTTCAACTATATACAACAACTACAATAAGTAGATGTACATAGTTCTTTAAGGGGAGCCATTTTCTTTTCCCATGATGTAGATTTAGTTTGAATATTCATACAGTGTAGATAATATATATACATACATACAATAACAATTACAAAATATGATACTTTTGTTGATATTATATTTTCTTGACTAATAAGTACTAGCAAAAAAAGACTATTTGTTTTTAAAATTACAAAATAGTTTTCCACTACAGTTTATGGAATCAATGAAATGGACAATCTTAGCTCAACTTTTACTATGTAAGAGAACTCATAATTTTTCAAACTGTGTGACTTAAAAAGGACATGAACTCAAGTGTTCTTGTTTTAATATATATTATTTATTATTTGAATGTTTACTCACACAATAATATTCCAAACATAACTCATAAACAACTTGATATATCTTATATATGAGTTCTGATCAAAAAGATTTCTTCTGTTACAGGTGCCAGTACAGAGGCAGTAAGCTTTACTGAGGTGTGTACAAAGTACAAATAGTGATCTACCTCACGGATAAACCACTTATCCAGACCTTATACCCGTGTTCAAAGACAGAAGCATCTCTTGCTTCTGTTGAAATATAAATGGACAGAAAATAAAAGCAACATGTTTGCATCAAATTTTTTATGAAAAATGGTACAGTAGGAACAGAAATCATTGAAATGTTAAGAACTGCTTTTAATTATGATTGCTTAAGTAAAACTGTTGTTTATCAGTGGATAAAACACTTCCAAGATGTCCAGAAATCAGTCAAAGATGACGACCATTCTGGGCAATCACCGACATCATCCACTGATGAAATGGTTGCTAAGATGAAAGAAAATAGTCAAAGTCATCAAAGATTAACTATTCATGAAATTGCTGACAAACTGAACATTTCCTTTGCATTATGTCATGTGATTTTAGCTGAAAAACTCTGCATGTGTCAAGTGTCTGCAAAATTTTTTCCAAGGCTGTTGATGGATGACCAAAAGTTTCACCATCAACAAGTGTGTGAGGATTTGAAAAGAAGGCTAGAAATTGATCCAAATTTCATCAACATCATTATTACTGGTGATTGAGTCATGGGTACACAGTTATGACCCTGAAACGAAATTTCAGTCACCCCAGTGGAAATCTCCATCATCACCACTTCCAAAAAAACATGACAGTCTTGATCAAATGTAAAGACAATGTTGATCGTGTTTTTTGATGTTCAAGGTATTGTTCATCATGAATGCGTGCCTAATGGCCAGACAGTTAACCAAGCATTTTATAAAAAGGTCCTAATTTGCTTGAGGGAAGAAATTAGAAGAAACTGCTGCGAGCTGTGGAAAATGATTATTGGTTTCTCTGTCACGACAATGCACCTTCACATAGTGCTGTATCTGTTCAAGAACGTTTGGCAGAAAGAAACATTCCTGTGATACCACACCCCCTGTAATCTCCCAATCTTGCCACATGTGATTTTGTTCTGTTCCCAAAAATCAAAATTAAGTTGAAAGGAAGGTGATTTGATGACATTCCAACCATCCACAATTGTGTGAAAGCAGAACTTAGTCACACAAAAGTTGAAGGCTTTCGAAAATGGCAGGAACATCAGGACAAGTGTGTATTAGCTGGAGGGATATAATATATTACTGATGTATGTACATTGTTCTGTGCAATAAAAGTGAAGTCTTAGAACTTTTTGACCATACATCATATATTGCAAATAGTGGTCTCTGTTCAATCATTTGCCTGTCTCCAGTTTGAAAAGTTGCACAAAGAAACAAAACTCAACATTTACTTTTGAAATTACAGAAGAACAGACATGGATAATGTTGATGCCAAATTTTATTTCACAAACAGGATATTCTACATTAAATGTTAGAAAGTAATCATACTGTCATTCAAATTTCAAAATGTAACATAACTTAAAGAATAAAAATGTACATTTACCATATGTTATTGCTGAGCACCACTTAGGATGACTAAAATGCTCAACAATTACTTTTGCAGTGTGTGGTACTAATATGTCAGAGGCTTGACACTGAGTGAAACCAAGAGTGCAACACAATAAACATTTTCTTAAAGTCTACAATATAATTTAAATTGAAAGATCCAATGGGTCATTTAGGTTGGGGCTAGAAGGGGCTCAGCCCTAGGGCTTATGGTCTTAATGGAGGCCCATTGTAGGACCCTCAAAGATTATTAGCCACTAAGCACATACAACCTTTGTATTATTTGAGATAAGTATGTTTGTTTGTTGTAAATAATCTAACTTTAAAATTTACTTTCTTAATTAGTAATTTTTACAATTACTAATTAAGAAACAAGGGCACTTGGCAAAAAAGTGTCATCCATAAGTTACTACATATTAAACTTGTTATATAAATGACTATATATTAGTTATTAAAGTTTCTCATACCTTTTCTTTAACAGAAAGAAGAATTTTTCCAACTGCAACTTCCCAGTTATCAGAAGAAATCTGCTACAAATTTGATAAATAAAAAATGGAGTTACAAAACTGTACTAAGGTACAGGTAACATGGAACAATTAGCAGGCAAAAATATACACATTCTTAGAATGAACTTCATTTATTACCTTTTAACTGAAACTATATTGACTATTAAAATACACATAGCTGCACCAATTATTAATATTTTGTATTTTCTCCCTTGTTTATAATTCCTTAAAGTGTTCTGCAGAATCAAGCAATTTTCACTTTTCAAAGTTAAATGTAAAATAATAAAAAATAAACTTTTCTAGAAAGTTCATCATTGAACCACTGTCCTTTTTAGTTGGGAAATTACAGCTCCACAATGATTTACAGATACCAATCAAGAAAGAGACAACCTAAATGGCACCTAAAGATACAGTTATGGTTGGACCTATGTTAAAGAGTCACCATTAAGATAACTGATCACCAACTTGTTTCATTGTTCCTCATGTTAAATAAACATCTGGTACCACTGGAATCTGTGGTAATTAACCTGAACAGAAAATAGAGAGAGAAGACAAAGAGGGAATCAGAAAAATTTTGTCAGCAGTTATTTAAAATGTAAGCAGTGATCTGTCATCGCACTCACAAATGGTCCCTATATTAAACAGAGAGACGACTGGGTACTTACTGTCTTGCAAAACAGCACATTCTTCTTGTGAAACTTAAAAGTCTTATACAAGAAGTTCAAGAACAGAGATGGAAGCCACACAACAAGCTGTTTTCTAGATTATGGAAAACAAGGAACTGCAAATAGAAAGTTCCATGACATAATATCTGATAATAATTTCCAGGCAGTACTGTATAAAGTTAAAATTTTCCAACACCATAAATGTACTTACAATAAAGACTTAGATCCTCTCACATAACAATTTTTTTTTCAGGTCATACTGCCCTCCACATGCACAATTTGTTACTCTCCACTAGCCTTGAGACTCACACCTCAATTCACATTTCCACATGCTATTGATGAACTGTAGTATAAAAATGAGCATGAGACAACTTTCCACCAATAGGGGTGTGATGTACTATCCTAGCACAGCTGGCATAATCTATAATAATTATTCAATTATCACTTTAAATTACTCAATTAAAGATGTACTGGAAGTAAACAAGAAGGGTGGGAAGTGTGACAGAGGTAAGTACCTATACGAAATACATTTTCAACATTGGAAAACCTTAACATTAAATACAATATCTGACCTTCCCTCACATTAGAGTTTAAATCCCACACTAAAACAGTGGAGAAACCAAAACAAAAGCAACTTAAGTGAACTCCCTTCAGAAAGTGCCTGAAGAAAACAGATGGAGCACAATACCCTATACTACAAAAGCATAGGAACACACATGCAGGGTATAGTCTTCACCTGTAGTGAAGATACGTGTCACCAAGAAAACAAGTCCAGTATGGAAAATGGATATGCTTGATGGTGTAGTAGCTAGGTGCAATACAAAGTACATGGTAGGTTAACTCTAGTCCAAAACCAGGTAGTATTGAATACATGTCTTCTAGTCTACAGAAGGAGAAGGGTCCCAAAAATCTTTACTTCAATGGCAGGAAGCAGAAAGGAAAAGCAACATTTTTTCTGGCAACTTAGATACGGCAAATGTTTGAAGACCCAGTACACAACTAAGAAAAGGCTACCTGAGAACTTAACACCTGGGAAATGGTAAAAAAAAAAAGGGAATGCAAACATGGTGGGTCAACTCCAGTCATAAACCATGTAATGTCAGGAATTTTTTGTCTGGTCCATGGTAGGTGTAGGGTCCCTATCATTCATACATGGGAGGCCGTATGCTGACTGGTTATATGTGACTCAAACACAAGACTGCATGAGAACTGATATTCAAGTGATAGTAAAATGTGGGAAAAAGTTAGCCAGGAGTAAAATGCATGAGGCAGACTTGTTTAACAGAAAACCATACAATATTGGGAATTTTTCATCCATTGCTCAGTAGTAAAAGGATACACACTATATGCACTAGCAGAGCACCACCACCCTACTCTCTACTGATTGAAAGTTGTCATGCACTTGACGAAGCCTTCATGGTCCACCACTCCAGCAGTTAGAAACTGGTAAGTTCCAAGAACTTCCATACTGCACTGAAAGGGAGATATACCATGTAGAATACAGAGAAATGAAACACTTTACAATATTTTAGTAAAACTACACAGGCAGATGAAAACATATCAGAACAAAATAGGGGTGGGGTTAAAGGACTTAAGTAACAAGGGCATTATGCTCCTAACAAATGGTAGCAACAAATCAACCAAATATGAAAGGATAATGCTGAAGAAGATAAACACACAACTGTAGAAAAGATAAGTAAAAGAGCATGCACCAAAACACCATTGTAAGATTGGAGATTTCTACAGAAATAAGGTGAATGAAACAAACTTGAGGAAACTAAATTGTTCAAAAGAATAAAAAAGGTTTAGGCAGTTTCAAGTCAGCATTGGTACATGATTAGGATGCAGGTAATAATAAAAAAAACTGACAAAATTCCTTCCATCTCAAACAAGAAACATAAGTGGAGATATGTCATGTACAAAAGAAAGGCAGAGGCTTCATGAACTTGTCCACCACTTGCTGTACAAAAGCTGTCACATCTGCCAACAGACAAACCCAATGCTTATAAACTGCCCAGTCATGAAATGATGATTGTATACTTCAGAATGGAGGAAGTCAGCTGTGCTAGAAAAGTGTGTTACTCTCTTACTGTTGGAGGGTTGTTGCATACTTATTTGCATGGAAACATGAATCTGGACAGAAGTCTCAAGGCTAGTGATAAGCAAAATTTATACAAAGAGAGCGTAACGCAACTCTAGGAAAGCAATTATGTTAGTATAGGAAAGGTATCATATCAGTAATTCAGTATTTTCCCATATGGATGACAGAAATAAAGAAACTGTATAGTAAGACCATCCTCTGTCACTGTGTGCCATACCACATAGGGGTAAAAGTAAATGAGACAGTTAACAAGCTCTGCCATATCCACTCAATTCTAATGAAAGAATATGGCTCCACGTGCATTAATATGGCAAAAGTGACAACCATAGAAAGTATTCCTCACAACATTCAGAAGAAAGGAAACTGTATGATACAGCAGTAAAACTAAAATACGAGCTTGTCAACAGGACAGTAAATAAACAGAAGTCGATTGGTAAAGTAAGTAAAGGATTCCTCCTCTACTTGCTGCCAGACAGCCAGCTCTACAAGAAGGGTCATTGAACCTCCTGGTATTATTAGCAAGTGCTATTCTAAACAAATTTCTAATAAAAAAAAAAACAAGATTCACTGTTATTTATATTACAGTACTACATCTCTAGTGAAAAGACTTTCAGTGAAACCACGAATTTCCAGTGAAGTGGCAGTAATGAGTTTTTCAATGTGTTGTATAAAACATTATTAATTGAAACTTTAATCAATAAAAGTTTGAATATAAAAATGACAAACTTTAATCTTACTACTTGTAAAACAATGTTTTATTCATTTCTGTAAATTGTACAAATTATAGTTTATTTTATCATGATGCAATTTTATTATACATGTTGCAGGCACAATAGTTTTTAATTTTTTTTTCCATAGTAAGAGATAAATAAACACTCACTGTTTTAACAAATCAAACTGATATGTCTCTTGGGACAGTTTCTTTAGATAAATGAGGACTTACAATGCTCTTCTGTATCAGAAGAACAATTAAACTAGTACAGAACTATGAATAAAGAAGACATTTATGTACAAAAGTATGAATAAAGAAGACATTTATGTACAAAAGTATGAATAAAGAAGACATTTATGTGCAGAAGTATGAATAAAGAAGACATTTATGTGCAGAAGTATGAATAAAGAAGACATTTATGTGCAGAAGTATGAATAAAGAAGACATTTATGTGCAGAAGTATGAATAAAGAAGACATTTATGTACAGAAGTATGAATAAAGAAGACATTTATGTGCAGAAGTATGAATAAAGAAGACATTTATGTGCAGAAGTATAAATAAAGAAGACATTTATGCACAGAAGTATAAATAAAGAAGACATTTATGCACAGAAGTATAAATAAAGAAGACATTTATGCACAGAAGTATAAATAAAGAAGACATTTATGCACAGAAGTATAAATAAAGAAGACATTTATGCACAGAAGTATAAATAAAGAAGACATTTATGCACAGAAGTATAAATAAAGAAGACATTTATGCTCAAACAGTTGTGCCAATGAATGTAGCTAACAAATCATCCTAGCCACTACATTAATTTAAAATTTGAAAATACTTTTAATCTTATCGTACTTACTGATTTTAGGAACTCAGAAAGGCCGTCCCAGTCTGCTAACTTCCATGCTGATTCTACACGAAATGGATTTATCTCATTTGACCATTCTGGTCTATAAAAATAATGCAACAAAGAAAATTTATCTAAACTTTCACATTTTTCACAAGAAAATGTCGAAGTTTATTTAGAGTTAGTGCTAGTACAAAGCATTATGAATATAAGAAAATAATTATAATTAACAAATGAATCTTATTTCCTGTCAGGTGTATAGCTAGACAAATTATAAAAGAAGAAATACCCATGTTTAAGAAAGCAACTCTATTTCCTGTTGGATGAAAATAACTTAAAAAGTGTGCATAAAACAAACAAACACAAACCTCTCATTTAGAAGACCAGTAGCATAGGTAAGTGCTGTGTTTGACTGATCTAAACCCATCAAGCATCGAAGAAGACCCTGATGGTGACTAATTGTGTCTGATTTAACTTTTACAGCTCTTTCATAACAGGAAAATGCATCTTGTAGTTGACCTATCAAACATGATAACAGAATTTGAAATTCAGCAATTTGATCTTGATGAAACTTTGTAGAATTGATAGCTACTGCCTGTTGTGGAGACACAAGTGTAGAGGACAACGTTTCAAAAGTCTTCTGCTTTTTGTCTTTAAGACTAAAGGCGGAAGACTTTTGAAATGTCATCCTCTACACTTGTGTCTTCACAACAAGCAGTAGCCGTCCATTCCACAAAGTTTCATCATGAATATTCTGCCTAAACAATCTATCAAACAATTTGATCTTATATTTAAGTACTTCAAGCAATAAAACAACAAATTTATTTTTAACAATAGTAAGAGTTCTAAAGGTTACACCTAATGAATCATTTAAAATTTAGATATAATGATGACAGATTTTGTTTATATATATCCACAAGACCAAGAAGAAAAACTTGCTATTTAAATAATTGTTAATTAGAATGTTCCAGAAGTTATCTGAAATACATGTGAAATGATATCTTCACTTGTCTTTGGTGACTTCATGTATTCTTGTTTTATCACAAGGTTAAAATAGCAATGTGGGGATTAACAAAATTAACAAAAGTCAAATAGCTTAAGATAAGAGCACCCATGTATATATACACATATATGAATTTATGAACTAAAAACAAACAAAGAGACCACTATATAATAATTACCAAATATATCAACATGTAATTTTTTACTTTAAATACATCTTACTATTAAAAACAGAACAAATACATTCATTTCATAAATTATCAGTAGTAATATTAAAGCAATGTAAAGTAAAAATGGGGTATAGTCTGAAAATAAAATAATAATTTTAAAACACTAAAAAAACAATGAAATTTGGTTTGAATGTCCAACTGGACTTTCCAAATGAGCTGTAGTTTCAAAGCATTACAAAAGATTCAAGTAAATTTGATCTAAGTGTGAAACTGTAACTCTGGTGCCAAAACAATGGTACAAGGCTTCAATTTTTAATGTCAAAACGACAATTATGACTTGTCTGAAGCTTCAAGCTTTATTGTCAAAACAATAAAGTTGGTTGAAAGATCTAACTTTTGATGCATAACACTCTGATAAATTTTGTTTTAAATTAAATTTGAAACAATACACAGTATAAAAAAATTATATATGTAAAAACTGTTGGTATGGGTAGAGAAAGCATTATGTAGAAGAGCGAACAATGTTTCGACCTTCTTCAGTCATCGTTGTACATAGCTTTCTCTACTCATACCAGCCGTTTTTTACATATATATTTTTCTCTACAAGTGGGTTTTGTCGTCATCACAGAGTAAAATAAAATTGTTTACAACAAAATAAAATAACAGAGAAATTCAGCCTAAATATGAAATTGTAGCTTCAAAACTAATACAATACTTGATTTCAGAATAACATAGAAGAAACATTCCCACACTAGCAGTACCATAACAGCAGAAAGAAATGTTTGGTTAGTAAAGAAAATATGAATTCATGTGCCTGCAAAACTTTGTTGATGAGAACTTAGCTCATAAACAGCAGCAAGAGAAGTATTTCAAAGACACTGAAATTATTCAAGATGCCAGTTTTCCAGACCTTTTGTTGGATGTGAGCAAGAATATACATTTCATATTTAAGACACAAAAAACTGGTTGTTACAGCCCAATTACATAATGAATAACTAAACACATTAAAAATATAAAGTGCACAAAAACCTCTCTTTAGTGCACACAATGAAGGATGGAATAACAGGGGTATGTATAAACAGTTATTAATAAAGATACACACTTAAACACGATGTTTTCTGATTTCACGTACAGAAGTACCATTTGATAATCACAATGATCCCCTTGTCGGAGTCTCATTAAATTGACTGTGGATTTTCTTTGGCAGAAGAGAACCTGTCAAGTTAGTGAATTAAAATTAGGTCACTATATCATAATCAGGAGCAAGTAAATCAGAAAAACCAAAATATAAAAGATGTTAAGATAACAAAGCCTCAGCAAATGTTTCCCTGATGCTAGAGATTCTACACCAGCCTTAGAATGTTGGCTTTCTATTATTTACACATAATGTGGTATTAAACATCACAGATAACTACTGGCAATTTCTGAAACAAGAGGATGTGATATGTGGGCATGTCACATTGGGTCTGATTTACAAATTTACAATTTCTGGGATGTGTAACCAAATGAGATCGAAGACTATAAAAGTTATGCTTTGTGTGAGTGATTACAACATTATAAGAAATTATGTTAACTTTCATAGCTCTTGATGCAATGGAAAATGAGTTAGAGAAGAGGGTATTACCTACTGAGCAAATGTCAATTCTCACACTATGATGCTTGTTCTGAAAAAAGATAAACCGATCGCCAAAAGTATTACTTACTTGGCATGACACAAGATCTTAGTGTCTCACAATCAAAATTTAATTAATTTGTTATAACAATTAGAATAGCATAAACATCTCAGCTAATAATGCATATTATAACAGTATACAAGTTTTAAGTTCTTAATTCTAAAGGCAATATTTAAAAAAACAGGATTTGTCAAAAGAGACTTCATAAGCTGTAGCTAAAATTAGCATGTAAGCATATTTCTTTGATGGAATTAAAACATTTCCATCATCTTTAAGTCCATCACCAATAATCCTCTTTAGATTACTTGTACCTACATCGCCAAAGCTCCCAATGTTCTGTAAGGCAACAACAGAAATAAACTGTAAAACATTGCTTCACTGCTTTAGCAAAATCAGTTTGTTTATTTTTTAGAGCCAGTTTTCATGTGTAACTACCACAACTAAGCATTGCATAAAAGTACTGCAACTTGAATGGCTTCAACAATAATGTTAATTAATTATTTCTTTCTATTGGCATTATCAAGATCTGAAATCAACTGTACCCCATTTTGCTTTTACACTTTACTAGAGTTTTGAATGCTGACAAAGTATGTCCATCCACAGCAAACAGGTAAGCTGTTTAAGAAGTTTTCAATATGCCTCTTTAGCTTGTACACCCAGAGTTAAGTTATCTGAGGATGAAGAGAGATGCTGGAAGCAAAAACATCATCATCAGTAATACCAGTGTTGTCATGAAGACTTATCATCATCTTTGGACAACTTTTTAAAACATTAAAAGCACAAGTGTATAATTGTATAAATTTTATGTTGGATACAATGTAATAGAATAGATTAATAAAAATAGCATAGCTTGAATTAATAAAATAAATGGATAGTATATCTGTGTAAAAGAAAATCATAGTGATTGAGAAAACAGAAATTCACCAAAAATAACTAGGTTATAGACTTACCAGTTTATAAAAAAACAACAAAAATCAATTAGTGTGTGTGTGTGTGTGTTTTCTTATAGCAAACATCTGGCTATCTGCTGAGTCTACCGAGGGGAATTTAACCCCTGATTTTAGCATTGTAAATCTATAAACTTACTGCTGTACCAACTGGGAACAAATCAATTAGTAGATAATACTATACACAGGATAAAATTTAATTATGTTTAAGTTAGTACTCAGTAAATAAAGACCACAAAATCAGTTCTCTAATTACCTTAGTATATGCTAATTTGAATTACTAACAAACAACCAAATTTAAAAGTTCACAGATAACTCAAAAATCAGATAAAAACACATCATGACACACAAAAATCGATGTTTAGGTGTCTTTTTTAAATAACGTATAATATGAAAATTTAAATATTAACATACAGTTTGATACCAAACTTAAGAAGTTATAAAATAGTAGTTCAATAAAATTTTGAATGTAAGTTGACAAGTGCAATGATGTGGCCTTTGACCCATGACCCATCTGGAAAGGGTTAACAGTTACATACATAAAGAAATATTTACTTTTACATACCAGTTGCTTCATGACCTAGAATCAAATCATGAAGTGTGGGGTCTTCTTGACGAGATGCTGCTACTCCTGCCACTCCATCTGGTTCATCAAGGAGGATGTACAGTTTCTAAGACAAAAAAATAGATGCATACTGATCACAACTGAAAAAAGTAGTAATAAAAAACAATGCATTCATCCTATATATATATAAAAACATTTTTTGCATTTGAATACTGAATATTCTTAGATTCCTTATTCTTATAAAGAGTGATTCTGAAGTTCATTAACAGGTAAGGAGAGGCACAGGATCAGAAATAAGGTACACTGAGTCTGCCCTGTGACAGTACCATTGAAATAATGGGAAATTTTGTTGATATGAACCAAATTATCAGGAGAAAAGGTGTAAACAATAAAAAATAAAAACATTTTAACATGAGTACTCTGAAAATATTCTTTGAGAGCTATAATTTTATGTATATGTGCATGTAAAGTTGTACTACAGAAGATGTAAGTCTGACAGTAGTAAAAGTTATAGCACAAATCTGAGTTTAAGGTACAAGCCCAGAATTTTATTATACAATTAGCTCATTGAAAGATTGTAAGTATTAAACTTTACACAGTTTGGTTTCTATTCATCTCATGAATATTGCAACTTCACATAACACACACTGCAGATTCACACTTAAAATCTGTTTCAATGCAAAATTACCAATATCTATTGTTTTCCTTAAACTATTATTTTGTCATTTGAAATCAAACAGAATATTCTGGCATGTGATGTAATCTTAGTAGTATTAATATTTCATTATACAAAATTACAAGAGATATCATTTCAAAATTATTTACCTGCAAGAAAGCCAACTGTAGCCGTGATGATTCTTGGTTATTCTTGATTGATAATTCTAAATACATTAAAGCCCGAGCATAAGCTTGACAAACAAAGGAGCTAAAAGGTCTTCTGGAACACTCTTCAGGAAGTCATAAACAGACTTATAGTTGGGATCATTATGTGGGTCCACAAGAGAAATAACAACTTTGTCAATTCATGCATTAGCAAAAGCAAATCACAAAAAACGAAAAATACATTGTCTTTACATGTAAAACATTTATTATAGATTAAGGAAAGTTGGTGTATTCATTCTATGCATGAGCTTATGAATATACAGAACCACAACAGTCATCATGAGGTCTTAGTAATGGGTCACATCTCAATAACTGAGAATAATTCTATTCTGTTAACAACAGAACCAAAACAGCCATCTTGAGGTCCTAGTAGCAGATTACATCTCAACAACTAAGAATCGTTTTATTCTGTCAAGAACAAAACCCATAGGACCTCCATTAGGTCACCAATAATTACAAACCATGTCTTATTATGTAAAGAATAGAATCACAAAAATTTCTGTCAGGTCCAAGAAAAACAGGTCACCTTGCAAAATGTGTAATAATGGGTTTTTATTTGTCAATAACAAAATCTTAACAACCTCCATCAAGTCAAAAGAAAATTGGTCACAGCACAATAATTTGGAATTTTATCTATTATTTTAACGATAAAGTTCTAAACAGAAGTTGATATCAGTTACAAAACAGATGTTGAAAGCAGCAAAGTTTGAATGAACTATAATAGTACAGATTGTACATGTAAACAACTTCAGATCTTTGAAGCTTATCAGAAAAACAATAAAAACCACTAAAGATGAATCCCAAAATACTGATGTTGCAATAATTTGACTCTACAATGAACTGAAGCATTTCATGGAGTATGTTGATATATATATAGAGCTAAAGGAGATGTGGCACAGAAACTGAAAAATTGCAAATGAATTCAACATTGAAACTCTGCCATCATTTATTAGCTGAATTTCTACTTTCAAGGGCAAGTTGGCAACACATTTTGGTGGTTTCCACAAGATCATTTTATTATTAAACTGCAACTTACTTTGCTTGTTTTGAGAAATCGAATATTTTGTAAATTCTGGTTTTATTTATACCATAACAATCATCACATTTGCTTCCTTTCAGGATGAAAGCTCCAACACATCATTCTATAGTTTCTCCACTTTAAACCAAAATCTGCAAAATTGTCAGCTTATCAGATTTTTCAAATGAGACTGCTGACATATCTTGTTTCTGTTAAATGCAGTCAAAGTTTTCATCAGTGAACCAAGTTGAAGACACAATATACAATACAAGTACATAAGCCACATACAAAGATGAATTTCTCTTCATTATCAATGTAGTTCTAAAGTTTACAGGTTACATATTTTTAGAAGTTACATACAAATATCAATGAATAAGGTGTAACAGATAGTTTATACATGCTACTTCATTTTATATATGAAGGATAGCTTTTGCTAGAGACAGATCAGGAAAAAATTATGATAACTAGCAGTAATTTGCCCTTTTGCTACAGACTCAGTATAATATACAAGTTCATCTACACATTTGCACACATTAAGTATTTGTACTATAACTTTTGATACAGCACATGTACCTTCACAAAATCTGGTAGACATTAGTACAGATACAAGTATTTTTTTTACAAAATCAGATGTTTCATGAACTATTTTTATAAAAGATCTGTTTGTGAAAATTGAGTCTGTTTCATTACTAGTATGAGTGCAAAGTGATTTCATGTTATGAGTTAAAAACTGTTCTTCATCCCAAAAATCTCAAATATTATTTGCATAATCTCTAAAACTTCCCAAATATATTTCAGATGTTTGATTTCAGCAAAACTTTATACATTATGTTATTTTCTACACTCCAGCTGTGGGGTCTGTCACTTAACTAGCTTTGTAACTATCATTAAAAAATTAGGAAATAAATAATTTTATTTTTTTAGTGCTATGATGATGACATATTGTAACATGAAAATACAAATGTTTAGTTTAAGTAGACTAAGTCTCATAATGCTATATGTTACATATATATTTATTATGTTACTGACCTTCCAGTCATGCCTAGCTAGCATTGTGCAACTTGCATTGATCTGGTGCTCTCATATTACATATCCAGTAACATAAAACTGACCTTTAGTCTTTTCTGTCTTGGCTGTGTTTTAGTGGACTAGTATTTTGTAATATACAGACACATTTAAATTATTATACATTATATATATGTATATACATTATGACTATTTAGAAATAAATTATTAAACTTTTCTTAAAATATAGAAAAAAAATGGGAAAAGCAAACAATTATCTCTTCTCTCTACGATCTCTGTACTTGGTTGTTGCTGGACATAAGTTGCTAAGCCTTTTGAAATTTCACAAGTGGAGGATATCAAACAATTTTTTTTAGGTTTTATACATACAGTTGAATAACCAAAAAATCATAAGTAACTACACTGATACCATAGAATTCCACTTAGTAACTAGATTTATATCAATTTTAAAATATATGAAACTATGAGCAGACTAAAGACACAACCAAACTCCTTGAAAACTTAGATTGAAAGAACACTAGCTTTTTCGAAGATTAAAATAGCTAAAACCACTTTAGGAACATCTTAAGCTAGTGATTGGTTATTCACATGTCATATACTGTAGTAAGAGTATATAATGGACTGTTTCAAAATTGGAAAGAGTTGAATAGAGCCCACTGTGTTAAAGACCTCATACCTTTTATTTTATATTCTAGCTTGTTAAAGTTAGTAATCTGAGTTCTAATTTGTATGAAACTGTGAACTTAGTATTTTGACACCACAAACATCTAATTTTAAACTGTGCAGCATTAAACATAACATGTGACTCACTAAAATCAATATTTATGTTCTTTTAATACTTATTTTTAAACTAAGAAATTAACTCATACATAACATTAAATAGTAAAATTATAATCTACAATTTGATTCCAAACTTACTGACATAAATTCATAAAATATTTGTTCAATACAATCTTGAATGCAAGTCAACAAACACAACAAGATGGCCTTTGATCCATGACCCATTATAAAAGGATTAAACATTGTTAAGTCCTTAATACTGCATGAAAGTTAGACCACACAGTACTGAATATAATGCACCAGATTAAGTCACAGTATAACTATACACTTGCTACATGGATGAAAAGGTCCTGTCACAAACTACAGCTCTTGAAAGAACATGATGACTTGTTTGTACATCTCTTGAATGTTAAAGACCTAAGTGACATACATAGGTTTGTGTACACACTACCATTTAAAATATTCAATTGCTCTTCATTAAACTATAAGTCAAACTCAGGGTTTAGATGGTAATGTATCAAAAATGGAAACTAATGCTTTCTTAAACTAAAATGCACTTCCAATAATACTTACCTATGCAGACATTACAGCTATTTCATGATTTCTAAGGATTCCATATTTTGCCCATCTAAGCACTGAAAATACTAACTTCAGTCTTTTATACCCAACTTAAATACCTTAGACAAGTTCTAACTAGCAAACTGCTCCACAAACTTTAATGTGCCTTCTAACTAGGTACTGTATATAACCATCTCATCCTGACAACACAGTCACTTTTTCTGAGAAATACATTTGGTTTTAGTGGGAAGATAGAACAGGAGAGTGTCAGTGAAGGTAAGTATTATCGAAAATACATGTTCAGTTAACTTTCGAAATATACCATCTACTGACACTAGAATCCCATGTTAAGAAGGTGGAGGGGCTGGTGCAGGCATGATCCATACAGAAAGTGTCTTCATAGAACAGGAGTATACCAAGAAAAGAATAGTACAAGAGTGGGAGAACTGAACTACCTCCAGAACAGATATGCTCTTCACCTGAAACTTAATTTTTATATCCAAGGTGGAACAGAATACGAGTAATCATTCGTATAGGTTAGCCTCAACCAGGTAGCCAAGGTTGGATTTAGGCAGTCATGAAACCTGTATCTCATGTTAGTGGTTAGGGTTATTGGACCACAATGTTTTGTGTGTGTATATAAATATATATGACTGGATCTCAACCTGTAGCCAAAGAATGATGCTTTACACAATGAGAAAGTAACAACAACTAAGTGGACAAACCTTCTCCTCTACCTAAAGGAATCTAAAGGCAACACAACAGTTTTAGAAATACAGGCTAGACTAATAATGAAATTAATTTTTCTTAAAGAACACTGTAGAAAATTTGTTACCCAAAAGTTATTACCACCACTAGCTTCTACAGATGAAAGTCTTGTAGTAAATTCAATTATTTTACATGAGAAAATATTCTGGTAACTCTGCTTCAAATTTTGAAATTATTACCCTAATAAATCATTACTTATTTCCTAGCAAAGTGACATTTTTATGTTGTAAAAACATAAATAAGGCTGTTAATCAATAACTAGAACAGGCATTTTAATTGTTTTATAATATTTACAGTCTTTAATTTCTCAAAGAAAAGAACATAAAATACCAGTAACTTAAGCTCATGATTAATTAATGAGTATTCCAACTACCTTTCCCTTTATTTGCAGGCTTGGAGTTATTCTGGTTACTAGATCTCAACATCACAAAATACTGATGACACCAAACCGTTAAACAATCCAATATTGAAAACACAGTCTGGGCACTCAAGTGGCAAAGGTCAGTCTTCTCATGAAACTTCAATTTGCTCTGTTCAGCTTGGTCAACATGGCTTAGAACAGCCATAATCTCTCTGTAGATCTATAGACCCAAATACATAAAAAGTTTTGCTTTTCTTTTTATAATAACACATATTAATTCTAAATTTTAGTGAGATTAAAATCTACCTTGATTATCAACGTTAAAAAATTATTTCACATTCCATTTTGCTTTTAAAAATTCTACTACTAAAATATGCAGCAAAATATTTCATAGATTCTTGTAATTTATAACATCTATGATAACGCAAAACTGCTGTGAACACATTATTCAGCTCACATTTTCAGTTCATTTTGGTATAAATCAGTCATCTTTACACCTCCACAATTCTGGGGATTTCATCTTAATATGTAGGACAACCACCATGAACAACAAAGGCAGTACAGCACTGATGCTGTATACTCGAAATCAGAATGTTCATTAAGTTCTAAGGCATCAGTAATCACTCCATTAAAACAAATACCTTCAGGGCATTTTCAGTATTCTGAATTATTTCATAGGATGTGATGAAGCTCACAAGAGTATCTCATGCATGAACAATGGATATGAAGACTGGTGACACACTTCACTCAATCCCCTCTTTTTGAAGACGATGTACTGATTACTTCTACACAGTTAGAATGAAAATCATAATTCATTATGTGACAGAACACAGGATAATAGAATTTAAGGCATTAGTAGTCCAATCAGAAGATCGTAAAACAAAGTCTTCCAATGTTCATTACTGTCAACACCAACTTGAATCACCATCATATGTACAATGTCTCCATATGAATATGGTATTTAACCTGACTCTCAGATACTCATCAAATAAGCACATAGCTGTTATGTGGTAGCAGGGTGAGACATAGCTCACTTGTAAAATTACTATTCTTATATTGTTGGTCCACTTGGTATGTTCTTGGCACAATAAGAAGCAAGTCATTTCCTGCTATATGTGAGCATAATGCACCTTAGTAGGTGTGTGAAATACAAGCTATCCTCGTATAGTCTCTATTTTAGCAGTCTGTATACTTACAGTGCCAAAGTAAAAACTACAGACATTTGACACAGTCTAAGAGCAAGTTTAACCAACCAAACAGAGCTTTAGACACCTGACTCAACCTAGATGCAGTTTTTTTAAACCTATCTGCCTGTGCATCATTTACTATTGCAGTAACACTGTAGTCTTACACTGCACAGCATTCAAAAAACAAACAATGTTGTCTTATATAATTATATAAATCAAAATCACTGTTCAACTGGTATTTTTAATGCTATAACATTTGGTGTAACATGCAAAAGTGGATTATAGTTTATTTTAACATTCATGTTTTTCATATTACATTATATTTGTTGAAAGCTATGACAAGACTTCAGTGCACATAAGCTAAGTAAACATGTACGGTAAATAAAAACAAATTATTCTAATAATTCAAACTATTTCTTCTTGAATGTTACTGTTAAGTTTATAGCACTCATAAGATACACATAAATAATTTAATATCTATTAAAAAAAACATTATTAGATATAAATTCATGCTGTCCAAGAATACTCTTAGCAAAAATATTGTTAATTAGACTGACAAAAGTAACGTTGATCTCAATTTCAAAGATCTGACCATAGGTCACTCATACATTTTTGACAGTTTTATCTTTGTTTCTGGCAGTGACAGTTGTAACTGGCAAAATAAACTGTCAAAAGAAATAATGTTACTTTCAATCAAGTTGAAATTGACTAGATATGTAAGATGGAACTAGGATTTGTAATCAACAATAAGAAAGAAAGAAAATTTTTTGATAAAAGGAAGTACTTTTAATATTATTTTGAAAATAGTTTCTCACAATAGAATTCACATCCTGAAAAACGACTGAAAGACTAAAGTTAAGTAAAATGTTCCAAAAGTCAGAATACCTTTGGCTGACTGATGGATAATTAACCAATTCAGAATCTTTTCTATTTACTGTAAACATCAAAGCAGATGTACTGGTACTGGTATTTTCTTTCTGTTCCCTGCTTTCTTACCCCTTAAAACATTTTATTACCAGATCTAAACAAAATTAATGATTGGCCAATCTGATAAGAGAAGATGCAGAAGTCTGTCAAATGGCTATCAATGCTAAGCTCTGTCTTTAAAATCTCACAGCCTATCAGTTGTATTACATTCTTTACTTCTGAAAAAAGAAAATGTCATATAAAGAATTATGTACATTTACTTCTATACTTTATATTATTTCTTAAAACAAACATCTTCCTTTTCTTCATTGCTTGCATCTTGTAAAACATTAACCATGATGTGAGGAAGAAGAAAAACTGTTGTCTTCACATCGTTTTTGACAATCATGAAGCATGACTGAAAAACTCTAGCTGTATTCTCTCGCTTTATCTGAGAAATTAAATACACAAAACCATATAAATTTTATAAAACTAAGGGCATTTAAAACATGCTAATGAGCATGGAAAAGTTAGTTTTAAATTGAAATGATTTTGGTTGTTTTTCTCTATGGCATAATCTGTTCTCAAAAAGCAGTTTTATAAAAACTATTCTGCATTATTTCTTTTCTTTCCATTAAAACAGAAAATTAACATATACAAAGACAAAATGAGAGAATTTTAAGTGTAATGTGGTGATTATAATCTAGTACTTGTCTTTGATACTACAGTAGTCTACCCCCCAAAAGAAATTCTAAAAGTGTATACCACCTTTATGTTCTAAACATATTTGTAGAGTAAGTTTCAATAATGTGCTCCTAATGGGCTAAAACTGTGACAAATGTTACAGAACTGTGTGCACGTTACTTAATAGTTGAAATTAACATTCTCCTGAATTAGAAAAGGAAATGAAACTCAGACTTACAAGAACTGTGTGAACAGATATGTTTAGCTGAACTGTGAGGTGCCTCTGTTTCAGTAATACTTTTATCTACACAGTCTGATCTCTAGTTCAAATTTTGTCATGGTTTTAATTAATATAATAATCACCTATAACAATAATATTGATTAGCAACCTAATTATCTCATTTCTTTTATCACAGAAAAGTGCTTCTTACCTTCTGGAGAAGACAAGATGCCCAATTACAGGCCCAATCTTTAAAAGTGCTTCCTAGTTTGCTCCCATATATTGGGCATGGAAAGGAAGTCCTCTTGTTACTAGACATAATGTACCTATCAAATAATAACAGAAAACCTGATGAACTTTTTTTTTAACTTTTATTAAAAAAGCAGAACAACTTCAATATTCAAATAACTTTTCAGTTTATGTGAAATATTAAAAAAAATTGAGTTTTTAATGTTTAAACTATGCTAAAATACTGTTGAATTGTAATGTTTTATAACACAGTAAAGATAAAAGAAAAACATAACACAATGAACAATGTTAGAAAAATAATTGATAAGAAAGAAAATAACTGAAAATTACTGTCTAAATTTCATTATAATAAAAAATAAAATACATACCTAGAGTGCTGCAAAGGTACCAAAATTTCTTGAACCTCTTCTGAAAACCTGTTCCAAAGACTACCACTTGGTCTCACAATTTGTGACAACTCTCCACTTTGACAAGTATATATCTGTAAGGTTTCCTGCAGTGCATAAGATGCACAGTCCTACAAAAAAGAAAAATGTGTACTTTACATAAGAAAACAGTCATAAACACAGCATGAAAAACTTCAGTTCAGAAAGAAAGAAAAACGTTAGGAAGTGGAGAAATAAAATAACAATAAATACACACAATACCATATGTTTACTGTGAAAGGCCTACAGTATCATACGTGACTATGTTTACTGTGAAAGATATAAGGTATAACGTGTGACTGTGCTTACTGTGAAAGATATAAGGTATCATGTGTGAACTGTTTACTGTGAAAGATATGTAAGATGATTATGTGTGACTGTGTTTAATGTGAAGTTAAAGAATGAAAAATTCTTTAGTGAGAAAAAATACAATTTTCTTGATATAAGATGAAAGATATACTGAAATGTATGCAGTGTAAATGAACAGTTTGTCTTAACTACAAAAACAGACAAGAATGCAGAATGACTGTGTTTACTGTGAAAGATATAAGGTATTATGTGTGACTGTGTTTAATGTGAAAGATATAAGGTATTATGTGTGACTGTGTTTACTGTGAAAGATATAAGGTATCACATAATCTTTTAATCAATAATCTTTTTGTTGTAGAGAGAGATTTAATCTGATGTGACTGTGTTTACTGTGAAAGATATAAGGTATCAGATTCTGCAAGACTGTGTTCCTCAAAACTGTGTGTAAAGATATAAGGTATTATGTGTGACTGTGTTTAATGTGAAAGATATAAGGTATTTATATGTGACTGTAAAGATATAAAGTATCATGTGTGTGACTGTGTTTACTGTGAAAGATATAAGGTATTATGTGTGACTGTGAAAAAGATATAAGGTATTATGTGTGACTGTGTTTACTGTGAAAGATATAAGGTATCATGTGTGACTGTGTTTACTGTGAAAGATATAAGGTATAACGTGTGACTGTGTTTACTGTGAAAGATATAAGGTATTATGTGAGACTGTGTTTACTGTGAAAGATATAAGGTATTATGCAAGACTGTGTTTACTGTGAAAGATATAAGGTATCATGTGCAACTGTGTTTACTGTGAAAGATATAAGGTATTATGTGTGACTGTGTTTAATGTGAAAGATATAAGGTATCACGTGTGACTGTGTTTAATGTGAAAGATATAAGGTATCACGTGTGACTGTGTTTACTGTGAAAGATATAAGGTATCACGTGTGACTGTTTACTGTGAAAGATATAAGGTATCGTGTGTGACTGTGTTTACTGTGAAAGATATAAGGTATTATGTGTGACTGTGTTTAATGTGAAAGATATAAGGTATCATGTGACTGTGTTTACTGTAAAAGACCTAAAGTATTAACAGGAATATGAGAGGATAATGGATGATGATTTCCTTGATAAACAAATCCCAATTCAAGGGGAGTGGAAGACTTGTAGTATGCATAAAGAAAAAGTTCACATACAAAGGGCAACACTAAATAAGAACAGTTAATCTTGTGAGAGATGGCAAGTACATTGAAAATACATTTTCAGTATAGGGAAAATTAAGACTTCTGATATGGTAATTATCTACTCTCACAATATTAGCTAGAATCTTACATTGATAACAAGGAGGGACCAGTGTGAGGATATGACAAAAGAATATTTTAAAATTATCTGAAGGATATCTTGGAAATGAAAGAATCAGATCTGAAGATCATAGAAAGGGGAAGTGGACCATTTCTGAGCCAGGGATACTCTTCATCCGATTATGGAACGTGTGAAATATAAGGGAAAAAAATGAGAGGAGTACATCAGAGTGAGAGAGAATGTGGCAAGAAAGTGGTCATAACCAATACTGTAACTCAATCTCAAAATAGGAAAGGCAGGTAAACAAAAGATACACCCCTAGGTGTACAGCAGCTTGGATGCAATGGACTACACATAGTAAATCAACTACTTTCAAAACATGCCCATGGGATACCAACATCCATGTGAGTGTAGAATAAAGAGCATACCCTCTTTACCTCAATCCCATGAAATGGGGAATTGAAACCCACTCTAATTCCTGGGTATGACACTAGGATTAGATCTGAGCTATTGAATTGGTATCAACAGAATGTCTGTTGCATGTAATCAACTCCCATAACTGTGAAATGGGCCAGGACCATCCATAGACAATATCATACCCCTAATATTAAGATGAGAAAACAAGAAACAAGAGATAGCCAATGACAGAACCAGAACAATTTCACAAATCATTGCTGTGACCCACAGCCAAGATGGAGGAAATTGAGTTAGGAAGATAGTTAACTTGAAATATGTGTGAGAACTTAAGTAAATGAGTTCACTCTAAATTCAAAACCTTCTTATAGTGTAACAACATTTAGTTGAGAGTAGGATGACAGTTTCCAATAAAAGGGATGAATTACATCTTGATGTCTCATTCTGTTGTCAATGGTTATCATAAAGAGAAGAATATCACATCATCTACACCCATAAAATACCACCACCCTATTCTGTAATTGATTGGTTATTGTGAGTAACTCATTCAGCTGGGTGCCTTCAGGGTCAACCACCTCAGCAATTTGGAACTGGAGTTGTAAGGATGCCCATACTCCACTTGAAGCAAGGAAGGTGACAATGTGGTGGTGAAATCCAAAGCAGTATCACCACATAACCACAAAATCTTATTTTGAAAAATCAGACCATACTGAGTTATTAATTCTAGGAATGATTGGGATGGACAACAAACCCCTTCTGTTTTCCCATTCAGTCCAAGGGTGATACAGTCTGGGATGGGCTTGGTTATGAAACACAAAATATCATGAAAATCATGAACCTATATGTGATTTTGTGGAACACCCCATCTCAATGGTGAATGTGTGAAGCCATGGAAGATAAATTGAACACATCATGGAAGTACAGTGTGGATTTAAAGTTTAAAAAAATCCTGGTGTCTGACCACAGAACAGGATCAAAATAATGATGAATGAAAAGAAGACCTGTGAAAAGAAAAAGGAAAGTATAAATAGAAACTTAACAGTCAGTCACACAGAATTATGAAGAATGGCTACAGGTGGAAGATAAAACCCCAAACAAAGAGGAAACTGCAATATAATGGAAGACTTAGAATGGATGACAAAGGCAAGCAAGGGAAAAGTGAAATTGTCAGATCTGATAGGAGTATACCTAGAACAAATTCCAGGAGAAATAGACCAACTGAAACAAAAGATGGACCTAACTGGCAAAAAAAGTAGGTAAAAGATCATGAACAGAGGAGGATTGCCAGAGGATAAAGAAAACGTATCCTGGTAGGAAGCAGTATGTCAACAAAGAGCTCTCACTGAGCACAGAAGCCTACACGGATAAAGTCAAGGGGAAAGATGGAAAATGGAAGAAAAGGAGGAATCACCATCTCGAGCTGCTAACAATAATGCCATATCCCCAAAAGTGATAGAACCTTGTGAGCAGTAAATACAACCTTAAAAAAAAGAAAAAGCACTTCCAAACCTAAGCACTGTCAAATGAGAAGTGATAGTTCAGTAGAGGAGTGTAAAAGGAACCACATATGTCAAATGAGTATGTCACACGACGATTCGGATGAGAAACACATTGAAATCTTACAATTCCAAAAGTGGGGAGCAGAAGGTTTGTAGCATGTGTAAAGTTCACATATGTGAGAAAAGATAATCATTATATTGGAATTTCATATTTTTTTTAGACCTAAATACAGCTTACTTACTAAGCTTGATAAATTATAGTGGAATTCTACAGTACTGATATTGTAACTTATGACTATTTTGTTTATTTAAACTGTATATTTGTTACCTGTAAATAACAGTATTGTAAATACGTATATAATGTATAATAATTGAAATGTGACTGTATTTTGCACAATCCTTTTCCACTACAACACAGTCAAAACAGGTCACTCTGTGGATAGTAAAATTAGTTCCATATAACTTAATACAGTAATATGACACATGTGCACTGCTTCACTGTAGCTTCTGTATTGTTAGGCATGCATGGATGAAAGGTTGTTATAATAAAAATAATAAATATATATGAATGTATAATGTTATAAGATTTAAGCTATTTAGTCTAAACATTTGTGTTTTCATGTTATACTCTGTTGTCATCCCAGAATGAAAAGGGCAAAATTTATATATATACACACACACACACATATTTTTTTTTTTTTGGTTACAAAATCAGTAAAATCAACCAAACCTACACAGAGATTCATTAGTAAAATAAAGGGCAAAACATAATGTTTTTCCTTAATAAACATTTGATAAGTTTTTGAATGTTATATTTTTGTATGTGAAATTTGAAAATTTTCTGATGCATGAAAGTATTTTTCATCTCAAAATGTTGGATAAGAAACATGCAAAAAAGAAAAAAAGGCAAAAGAAAAGCTTACAACTTAATAAAAAAAAAACACAATATTTTGCATAACAAATCTTGTAATATTTATTGATAATATACCAAGTTCCATCAAGATATATTTATTAATTTAAAAGTAATAGCTTGAAAATTGTATCAAACACAAAATGATTATAAAGCCAGTCCCAGAGACTAAGCCTGTGTTAAAAAAAAGTCACATATACAATCAACATAGATTCGTTATACAGTACAGTTCTTGAATTCTGTGTACACCAAAAGGTCTCCTCAAGAATAATTACTTCTTGTTACAAACTTTAGATATTGGCACTTTATTAACAACCCTATAATCTCGAGTGTGTCTAATATTTTTCACTATCTACAAATACATGAAGCTCAACAGGTCTTTCACTCACAATAATGAAAAGTCCAAAGCAATATTGCAACTTTATCAATGGGTGCTTCAGAACACAGGATACAAACATTCTCAGTCTACAAAGAATTTTATTTCAACACATTAAGTCTATTTGTAAGTAATGAATGAGCTTATAAAAGTGAAACCTGTTAGTCCTAAAATTATGCAGATGTAGCTTAACACTGTTTCAGTGAAGAAATTCCTTCACTTTTAGAAGTATTTTCTCTTCTCTAAATACATTTCACTTAGAAACAAAAGTGACATTTCTATATTTTTTGCCCTCCCAGAAAACTGATCTGCTGATTCCACACAAAATTCTATGTCCTGAACAATCTTAATGTTCCTACTGACTAGTGATAGTAGTGGATTTGTAAAGACAACACTGAGGTCTCTTCTCCCTGGTTTCACTCAATTTTATGCCACTAAAGATGGTTAGTTTATGTTTTCACTTCATGCTCTTTTTTAACAAAAAAAAAAAAATTTCTGCTGGTGCCTGGCACACCTTTACTACTTCATATAGCTGGAAGGTCTTGTCTTAGGCTCCATGCAGGTTGGCAGAAGTTTATCAACTGTAGTAATGTTGTTAACGGAGTTACAAAATGTTATACAGGGTGTTCAGAAAGTCACTGTGCAGTTTTGTAATTATATGTCTATTCAGTCTATTTCAAGCCAGCAACTGACAGCAGTGTTTAGAAACAAAATAAGAAGGATCCAAGCCAACAGGGGTCACTTTTAATATTGTTTATAATTGTTATTCATATTTACCTCCTGTATTCTATATTGAAACATGTCTGTTAATAAATATACAAGTGCACAGTGACTTTCTGAACACCCTGTACAAATGATCTTTTGATAGTTTATTTATTCTATTTACCTGATGACGATTTAAAACTTTCTCCATTTACAGTGTGTTTCAGTGGCGAGTTATGATTGTCACAATCTGTATTTTGTTCAAAGCATATATACAATCCAAAATGGTATGCAGTATTTGAAATATATAAAAGCACATTCTGCTGTCATTCGTAAGTCCAGGATTTGGTAACACACCTTAAAATGTGGCTTATGTTTTGTTGCACTGAACTTCTTCACCCATTTGTATCCATATTTTGAAGACCACAGGAGATTCAAAACATGTTTGTCCATATTTCAGAACATCATGTTACAAACCATTTGTTGGGTAAGAAAGCAACTGGGTAATGTAAACTAAATGTTATATCTCACTGAATATCTAGTGATTACTGTGATCAACAATTTGTTTTGAGATTTCTGAAAAAATTTAATATCTCATGTATAGTGAAAGAAATAAATGGCAAGGTTCATAGATAATTAAGATTATATTTTAAACTAATTTTTTTAAAATAAATGATTAAGTTTTAACAAATGAAAAACTTAAATTTAAGTAAAGTGAAAATAAAGTATTTTTCAAATCTGTGCAACTTTTGTATAGGTAGTCTAATTATTCTAACCATTTCTCATAAGTATGTCAATGTGAAATAAAACCAATAACACAGAGTCAAAAGACACACTTCAGTATAAAATAACCACTCACTTGTATTCTGGTGTCTTCAGCTGCTAGGAAAGACCTAACTAGCTCTTGAACCAAATCATAAGCAAAGTTTTCATCTTCTACACTTAAATAAAAAAATGAAGACTTTTGGTTCTCACTCAATCTCCTCATTTCTAATCTAAAAACAAAACAAAAGAAGATAAACATTTATTTAAGTTTCAACTCAAACTTCTCTACTTCAAAATAATCTGTATTCCTATATGTATTCTTGAGACAGCTAATATGGATATTAGAACTTTAATTAACATAAAGCACAGAAGAATATTTTGATCTTCTCATGTAATCTTCAGGTTAACAAAGAGAGAGTTTGCAACTGACTCTGCTTTATGTTAATTAAAGTTCTAATATCCATACCAGCTGTCTTCAGAATACATTTTTACTTGAAGTGTGTTTCTCATCTTCACGAATGTATTCCTATATATTACAAATAACTTATGAACTGTTGTTTAGAGATGCACATAAATTATTCATGCAAGTTAATGTAAAAAAAAAAAAAAAAAATGAAGGGCTTTCCAACATCTTTTCTAAAACTTGTCATTTACTAGGATCTATTTTACTGATTTTAACAGATACACGAACTCCAATAAACTAAGTTTATTATATTTTGTAACAAAATAATTGCACTGAATACAATAAATAAACTGCAGTGAGTCCAATACAGCTAAAAACAATAGAAACAGGTTACTGAATAAGTACTACTGAATTCTTCAGTCTTCATGTTCCCTTAATTATACTTTTTCAATTTCAGTGCAATAACAAGTGATATGAGCCTTGCATCTTTTCCCTAAATACTGTTCTTTACCTGCAGTTTGCAACAAAATCAACTTGTATTTATTGAACACATTACTTCAACTTGCCAAAAGGATTGCTTTTAAACCTGACTGACTGCTTAAACATAAAATACATCACCATGCAAAATAATTCAGTAAAGTAGATTCAGTCATATTGTCATGAAAAACTTCCTTCACATTATTATGTACATAACCACTATTTTAGACTTTGTGATGTTTCTATATAATTGTATTTCATGACTGTTAAGCACTTTCTCATTTTATTATGGCAATTCCACCTAACAAAGAAATGGAAACTTTGTTAATCAAAACAACTTTGATATTTCTACATTGTGTTCAGTTGGTTGGTGTTTATTGGCACAAACCAACTAGACTATCTACACCAAACAAGCAGTAAAATAGGAAAAAGGAATGTCTTATAAAAGGCAAAAAAATAAATTAAATTAAAACAAAACAATGTCCAAAATTTGGATAAAAGATTTAAATAGAATTAAAAAGGCAAATGGCCCATAAAAAGTTAAAGACATGAGGAAGTCGGACAGTGTTACCATTTCCAATGTCAAGGGTAAACCCATACTTAAGGCATATCGAAAATGAAAAATCATCACTTATGATTGTAATGATGGCATGACAGTAAAACATGGTTTATTGTGACTTGAGTGTTACAAAGGCCACACATTGGTGGCTCAGTCTCAGATGAAAGAAAATAATGAGTTAAAAAGCTGTGACCAATGCATAACCTAGTAAGGACAACTTCCCCCTCTCAATCATTTGGAGAAAAACCTTGGCAGGTTGTACAGAGACACCTCACTTTGAACCATCTGCATAAATAGGAATAGAAGAATGGTTTGAAAGATATTTATTAAAGAGATAGTACATTCAATTGGAAATATCTGCCTTCCTCAGATGACTCAAAGAAAGATAAACAAGTGGGAATGATAATAAGCTATTGCAGTATGGGCTGATCAGTGGAAACAGCAATGACATCCAATGACACACCCAATTCTACCAGTGCACCTGAATATGAAGGCTAAAAAGAAGAGTGGCAGACTGTCTATTCTAAAAGAGCACAGCTCACTGAGGAAGATAGAACCTCAAGGGAATGCTGTGGTAAGGATTAAAGTTTAATAGCATATTGCCAGAAGCAGGGCTGAAAAACCTGGATCTGGGCAATCACTGGAAAGAATGGTGGGAACAGAGAGAGAAGTAGACACTGACTTGCCAATTCACTTATCCAAAGAGGGCAAAATACTCTTCACATTGTTGGAAAATAAATCTTTCTGCACTCGCACTGCAGCAGTGGTACATAATGCAGAAGCATATGTCTGAAATGGAGTTGGGGAAAAATAATTTCTGAGTTTCAAGCTAAATGTTGTCAACTGTTTTAAAACACTGTACCTCTTTCTCCTCCACCCACCTGAGACAAGGACAAAAGTAAAAGAAGTGACAACCACTACTTTTAATGCAATGTGGTTCCAGTTTGTACTCATATGCATTGTGGTCTTTGCCACCACAAAAAGTGCACGTCAAAGAACTACGATGTGATGTCTTTGAAATCAAAACTGCTGGCACTGAAAAGATCAGAGAGGGTTAGGAATATATTCTCACACCTTACAATTCAGGTAGATGTCAAGGGAGATAGATCTAACAATTTAAATGTCAAAATTACGACACTGGTTGGCAGCATAATTCTGTCCTTGCAAGTGAAGAAATGGCTGCACAACAGAAACTCCTTGGTTGGGGAAACAAGCAAGAATCTCCAACTCGGGAATGTTCTTCAAATTACTCTCAACAATTACTCCTTGGAAAGAATTCACAGTAGCCAGCGGGAGTAACATCAATGGGTATATCCCCAATGGCCTTAAAATTCAGGAGGTGTTCACTGTGTTTTGGGGTTGATATTTCCACAAAGATGTCCCCAAAACATAGCTTCTTGATGGACTTGGGAAAACCAATATTCCACTCTAATCCCTTTTAAATGAAAAAGGGAGACATATGCCCTAAGGATTAATCAGATAAAGAATGAAGGATTAAAAATTGAGCTACAAGATCTGATGGTTGTGGTGATTTTCAAGGATTACGAAATTCATAAGAGTGAGAGGAAGATTTACTACCCATTGACCCTGCCCACAATGGAGTCCTATGAGACTACACATTACAATGCTAAACAAGGACATTGCAGCTACACCAGGGTTTCATGAACATCATACCCGAACACCAACATCAGACACAATGTCCACAACATCTGTTGAAAACATCCAACACTGGTTCTCAGGTTAATCCTGGCTGTCTGATCCTGGAAGGGGTCACCACAAGGCCACCCATCTGCAGAAAGTAAATAAAAAATATGGAACCTTTCCTGGGAAGACCCCTTACCACACAAAAGAATCACACCAAGCACATAGTGTTCAGCCTTTAAATTTTCTTATACAATAATATCTATTATTTAAAACACAATCCATGAGTTAGGGAAACATTTATGGTGGGTTCATCCTTCTCTCAAAGTTTAACAGTACAATACAAGATTTGGTTCTTCTGTTCTGTAAAGCCATTTTCTTTGCACTAGGGAGGGGACACTATACTTTACTTGTTGATTTAAGATAACTAAATGTGGGGGATGCAAAAAGAAAACACTTTTACTACTTTGTGCAAGAGGAACAAAATCCAGCCAACTATCAAAAAAAGGACAGAGTGACACACATGTAGCTTATTAGATTTAGGGCATGTATCTGACTTTACTTTACATGCATGCTTTTGAATCACATGTCAAAGTTAATTTCATTATTAGTATAGATGTATATGTAGATTTTCCTAAGTAATAACAATAAACACATGTCAAAGTTAATTTCATTATTAGTATAGATGTATATGTAGATTTTACTAAGTAATAACAATAAACACATCCAACTTTTTGTTACTGATCATGTTTTTATTAACCAGGAAATCACTGCTCATGGTCCTGCAAACAGTTGTGGATTAATGTTATAAAACATAGCCCTAGTCATTCTTATTCCTCATATCAACTTCCTTTAAGGTGGGTGTAGTGTTTTGTGTCTGTGACTGTGCTGTGCACATCGGAGGAGACACACTCCACTTCAGAGGTGCTACCTGGAAGGGCTGCAGCAGTTGTCACAAGTTGGTGAATTAGTGAAGAGAAATATGTGATTTTATAAATGAGAACAGAATGTGATTATATGTAGTTCTTATTGGTGTCTTTTATCACTTCCTTCAGCTGGACAGAAGATTCATCAATATCAAGGCTGCAGTAAAGGACAAGCACTTCAATCTTGACTTTTCTTGTTATGGCATCAATGTTTCTCATAGCAAATACAAAGACACTGCCAATGATACAAGTGTTCTCTAGCCACATATCAATGTTCTTAATTACTGTGTCAATGAATGCCTTTGTCACAGAATCAATTTCATGTTCAGTTAGTAAGATGTCAAACTCTTCTAAACTTTTGCTGGCTTTCTCATGTTAATTAATACCTTCAGTAGTTTTCAATTTTTTTCTGAGAGCTGATTGTTGTATCCATCTTGAGCCTGATCACTGAGAAGTCTACACTGTTTTTCACAAAGGTCAGGACAAGCTGGGTGAAGGGTCTCAGAGCATAACACAAGAAGCAGATGATATGGATCATGGAGTATGATTTCAGATTGTTTTTTTTCAAGTCCGTTGGAAAATGGTCTCACGTTCAGTTGCACTTTTTCACCACAAGCACCTATATCTTTAAAATCCATCATCACTGCTGCATAGATGTCTCTGAGAGATGAAACAACCTTCAGGTTGGACAGCCATCTGGTGTGAGATGTCTGTTTCAGTCATTTTATGTTGCCATTATCATGTCAGGTATGAAGATTCTCAACTGATATTGAATAGTTGCTGGAAGGCTTGTAGAACCCGTACACACTACTGAAGACTTCTTCACTGTCTTTTGCAGTAAGGGTTAGGTAATGGTTCTGGCAATATACATTGATCAACTCAGGTTTCAGGGTTTTTCAGTCTTTTAGCATTGCCAATGTTGTGTCTTATCATTTTATTATGCTCATCACTACTAAATGCCACAAATAAGTTCAATTTCATATCTTTTTTGTCTCAGCAAATACTATCTCTAATTTTCCATTATCTACTTGCATGTCTTTTAAAAAGTTCACATTCACATCACCATCAACAAACTTCACACAGAAAGCAGATGTTTCTTTTTGGCACTTCACTATGACACTAACGCATAGACTGGGCTTGTACTAACATACTGCTTCAAAGTCTCTACAATATCAGCATACATGGATGCCAGCAACTCATCAGATATAGTCTGACTGCTACAGATAGCATGCTCGCCTTGACTCAGGCGTGCAAGAACAGGGCTTTTTAATTCTGTTATTACAAAGTTAATCGAGTCTTCACATATAGTCTTATGTGGAATTTGTATTTAACTAGAAAACACAATAGTTTGCTAGCACTTACAGTGACTGCTCTTTTCTAGGCAGAGTTGGTTTTTTAAACATAAGTAAGGTAATTAAAAAATGAAATAACAAAGTTTGCCAATCATTAAGAAGCAGTTTTTCTGCCTAAATGACATAAACCCTTTAAACCATGCAAAGAAATTAAATATTATTTGAATTTCACTGAGAATACGTAAAAATCAAATATATGATAATGACTTGCAATTTAATACTCAAATCACTTATACATAAGTTTACTGGGCTTTATCAATTAAGAAGTTTAGGTTAAAACATCTTTAGTAAGATCATCTTTAAAAAAATGTTTTCATTGCTGTCCCATGACCAACTCACTAAAATACCCTAACTCAAATGTTTTTGCCGTTAGTTATAAAAACACATTCTAAAGTTACTGGTAGTCAACCAAAAAAAAATTTCAAAAATGCAGACCTACCTATCTACCTAAAAAATTCTGGATAAAGAAACAACAACAATTTTTTTTAGGATGGCCCATGTTTTATATCTGTGATCAAAATATATTTAATTCAATCTATGACCATTAGATCTATTCATCTAGAATTTACATAATTATTTCTATCCATCTTACTGATGCAAACTTACCTAAAAATGGTCTCAAAAACTTATTTATATTTTTAAACACTAGAATGGTAGTAACAATAAGAGATAATAGTTCATGAACAATCCTAGCAAAGAAAAACAACAATAATAATTTTAAAACAATGATCATTAATCACTTTGTTTTTCCTTTGAGAAAGGAATGGATGCAGTGGTTTGGTTTGGCAATCTTAGCTCTCTCATATTCAAGTTGTTTTAATTTCCATTTAATAGATGGGATGATGCCTCACCAACACTTACGATTTTTATGAAACTAATAAACCATATTATGTTGTCAAAACAAATTTGTATGATTACAATCAGTACACACTTCAACGTCTTGCACTCGGCAAACTCTACTGAAGGTCAGGTAATTGGATGCTTTAGAGGATCTCACTTTTGATATAATCAGTGTCTTTAGTTTCATTTTATCTGACATGTGACCACTTGAAATTCCTTTATAACAGGAAAATGAATTTAAGGAGGTTGAAATGTTACTTCTTTCCTGAATTAAATAAGTTTGCTATACCTATATCAGCCATTTGTTCTATATATAAACAACTTGTGCCTAACAGATTAGAAAAGCAGCAGGGCACAGTGATTGGTCAAAAAGAGCAGTGAGGCAGACAAAATGGAAATGACAGGGCAGTCTGCTCTGCT
Source organism: Tachypleus tridentatus (assembly GCF_004210375.1). Lineage (NCBI taxonomy): Eukaryota > Metazoa > Arthropoda > Merostomata > Xiphosura > Limulidae > Tachypleus > Tachypleus tridentatus. The sequence goes on from NW_027467782.1 coordinate 38,961,814, forward strand.
GTTATGCTTTAGATGTAACTCTATAATAACAGAATTCTTTTAGCAATTAAAGTAGGTTTCTTGAGGTCAAAAGATCCAGTGCTTTATCACTGTACATATTTTTTGTTTGTACTGAAAACTGGAAACCATGAGACCATCCAATTCCTCCAAATCTGATTTCATCGAACTGTATCCTGGGTATTTATTTATATTTTAAAAAACAGTTATTCTGATTATTTTATTTGTTTCAAGGGTGTTTAATACTGTAGAGTATGATGATTACAAGTAAGATTATAAACCAGTTTTTAAACACTATATTCAAAATAATGCTGAAAACAAAAAATCATGAAAACACAAGAGTGTATTTAGAGTCCTGAAAAAATTATCACTCTGGCCCAAAATGTCTCTTAAAAAATCCAAGCTCTGTATAAATAATAAGTGATTTAAACAAGCAAATCTGGAAAACTGTCTATAATAGCAAGTATCTGACTATTTCATGTTCGGTGTATGATGTTCATTTTATTATACTATTTCCATTATGATTTCTACTCCTTTTTCTCTTTTTATTAAAAAACATTAGGCAATACCTAATAAAGAACTTAAGCTGTTAATTCTTACTAAAGTGATTTTGCTGAAAATGTAATTAGGAAAATTACTGAAATATCAGGGTTCTTTATCGAGTCAACAATTTTATGATTTTAAATTTACATCAAACATGTTTTGAGCTTATATTACATGAAGACAATATCCTTCCAAAGATAATAACTTGACACTTGTCCAAAGCCTGTTACTGATCAATGTTACAAGGTCAGAATATTTCCCATTTTATGAGTTTTATCTTCAAGTGGTTCTTTCTTGTGATATAGTTAACACATTGATATGGTTTGTCATCAGTAAACATGGGAGAACATAAAATTGAAACTTTCAAAGAGTTTTCTAAGACCTCCAGATAAAAGTAATGAGAGGTACAGTGTGAACTCAGTATACAAGTAGAGATGGGCAATTAGTGATATCTGCTATTCAGTTAATTCTCTTACTATATTCTTGGTCAATTTGACCATGTTTGTAACCCCAAATTGACTTTTAGAGCTTCCATATTATAATTTGTAATACATTTTGTGTATCTTCATGAAATTTCACAAGTTTCCCCTAAACATTGCAAGTCTTCATCTGAAAATTGTCAAATTTTGTGAGAATATCTTAAAACCTCCTAAATGTATTCCAAATGCTTCTTTTTCAAAGTAAAACTATTCAAAGACTGAGCGCAAATAATTACAGTACATAGATAATATACTTTAAAAAACAGACTTAATTAAAATAATGCCATTCTTTATGGACAGGAATAATCATTAACAAAATCTCATCAGTTTTTGTGAAGATATCTTAAGAAATTTCAGAGTTACATTATACATATTGTTGCACACATACCAGTTACCAGTCAGGAGATGAATGCAAAAAGATTACACCTACATATTTATTCTGCTATGAAACAATAGTATAATTTTGTTCTACCCAATTATATTTAAGTTCTTTTATAGTTGTTTTAAAAAAATAGAATAATAACAATTTATTTGTAAAATATACCTATCTTAACAAAGTTTGAAAACCATTAATGATTAAATAAAAATAAAAGTAGAAAGTCTGTCAAAATAATATATTATTGTGTTAAAAAGTAGCAGTTTTAATTTCACACTAGCTACAGTAATGTTTTATTTTTACAATGACCAAATTTTCAGTATATTTTTTAAATAAAAGAATCCACAGTAATAATATAGTACTGTGTATTAATCATTGAGTCCTAAAGTAGCATAAATAAAATGAAATAATGTAAAAACAATGTTAATACATTCAATAAATTATTAGCTGTTAGGTTATAATCCAGCAATATAAAAACATATATATCTATATTTCAAGTAATGTGATTGGTATGAAACTAAAAACAATTAAAAATAAACATTACAATTTTTAAAGGTAAAATTAAATACTCATAATTATTTATATTCAGTCAAAACGTATAGCACTGGTAAAGCAGAAGCCTGCTTTCAAAGTTTTTACAGATGTACTGCATACATTTTCACTTATTTTAGACATCAATAATACGATAAACATGTTTCTAAAGAGAAGTCTATCTTCTAAACAATGTAAGACTGAAAACAAACCAATGAAGTATTAATATATTGTTAATGATAACTTATCACAGAAATATTTAAATGTTTTCACATTATTGTGTTACTTTAGAAAAATTCAGTTATTGGCTGAAAGATGGATTGCTTTTTTACTCCAACTAGGATGATTTCAGAAAACCTGCATTTAATGGTAATTTATAGCTCAATAAAATAAAAATGTTGACATTTAATGTTTGTTTTTTCTGATACCATATGGTAATGTTAGGACTTATGAGTGTTTTTTAATATAAATTTCTGAAAAACAATAGGTGGAGAGGACTTGCCCCTCTCCCAGGTGCATGCCTGAACATACAACAATAAATAATATTTATTAATTTTTGATAAAAAGGGTAAAAGTAAGTTTGCCCTCTCCAAAACCCTTCTCTGAGAACCATGTCTGCTTTATACAACACTAAAAACAAAAAAACAGTTTCACAATTATAAATTACTAACATAATATAATTTTCAAAAACAAACAGTAAAGGTACTCTTTATATAACATTTAAGTAGCCAGAGAGTTAGTGGTGGGTGATGCTAACTAGTAGTCTTCTCTCTAATCAGTAGTAGCAGTTAGCCTTATTACATTTAGAATAATAAAGATAGGGTGAGCACAAGTCGTGGCAATGTGAATCAATCTCAAGACCTCCACACATACTGTGTAGCTTTGTGTTTATCAACAAACATAATAACAGCATTTCGATTATTGGATAGCTGGAATAATCGAAAGCAGTAACAACCTGGAAACCTTAATATTAATTAACTAATTACTGAAGGAAACACTGACTGATGGAATCTCAAATCACAGGTAATCAATAAATAGATTAAATTCTATAAATATGCAGGTTCATCATTTGAACTCGTTACATTTTAAGGAACCTTAGAACAATAGATTTGTGACAGAGAACGTAATCATCCATGTAGAAACATTCCTTTATTTCAGGGTAGAGGAAATTTGAATAAAATAGTCTTTGAGCCAGGTGACTTGTTAACATATTGACTGTGAGAATCTTTCAATCAGTGCCTTCTGTTGGTAATTACTTTTGGCATCAAAATAACCTTTCACATACTCTCCTTAGTTCAAGTACTAAATATTACAGCTCTTCAATGCTATTTTTTCAAATTATGAACTTTATGATAAGTCAACTAACTTTGTATTAATCTTGGATATCAAAAAACTTAACTGTACCTCCCATTGTCAATGGCTCCCAGTTCACCAATGCATTCAGCCAAGGCTAATCGAATTATAGGATCTGTTTCTCTACACCTTGAAATAATCTATAAAATATAACAAAATCAGCCAAAGGAAAGAGCAACAATTCAAATAAAGTACAAACAACACACTGGCTGCCTCAATGTTATAAATTTGTTATTACAGCTGTGCCATTTGCATTATAAAGCAATTAGGCTTAAGTAATTTTATTCTGTGGTTTTATCTGATAGTATTTGACTATCTTAGACTGTCAGTATATATATTTATACCATGACCTGCTATGTGGCCCATGATCTGCCAGCAGGTCACACTGAAATTCATCATATATTTTATACAACGGTTCAACTAATTCACCGTTATTTTCTTTTTATATTGGAATGTCTAAATGAAAAACATTTTTATATTGGAATGTTTAAATGAATATATGAAAAACATTTACTTCTAAATCATGTTACAGATTAACACCTCAACAGATAGTGATGAGTCATTTAGTTATTTTTCTGATATGAATAGTTAAGTGCCAACTAGTCCTGACTCTAATAAATCCACTATGTCAGATGATCATTGCCAACTCTCAATTATGCCAGATGCCTGTAGTCAACTGGAATCTACTAGTCAAAATGACAATACTGACAATGAAAGTAATGATGCCATACTCCCAGCCAATGCTTGGCATAAAGTGGATGGAACTCATTGCAAAAACTTTCCTTTCAGTAGTAGCCCAAACATATTAGGAATAATCCATTCAAAAGATATAGAGAGAACATTATAAGTGGTAAAAGATGAGGCATTCCTGATGTGTCATATGGCATTGGAAACAACTTTAGACTACACGACAAGGAGGCAAATTACAACTGAAACTGGCAGGTGGTGTGACCCACGAGCTGGTTACATGGCACGTCAATACAAATTAGGTGTGACCTACCAGCAAGTCACACAACAGCTAATGTATTAAAATCTATTCAGCATAACATTTGATTTTGCATCCTTTAACTTTTGTAATTATTTAAATCTTAAAATTACAAATAACTATGAATGAAGATGTTAAAATTCATTCAAATTCAACATCTGATAACAGAACATATGTCTTAATACAGATATTATGAATAAAAAAAAGTTAAATTTGCAAAATAATAATTTTAATGAGACTTAAAAATGGAATATCTGAATTTTACAACTTGCAATAAACATGTAAATCAGGTCAGTAGATAAAAGATTAAATTTCAAAATAGTTTAGTGAAGTTAAAGACTATTAAAATTTACAAAAGTAATCTCAAGCTTTAGCAAAAAAAAGAAAAACAACCAAAATACAGATAATCAATAGATGCATATTATTTGGTAACTCTTCAAATATTTAACGTATACATACATTCTAACTGCAAAACATTCTATAAACAGTATTATAAATAACAATTACACTAACTACATGAAATTACTTACTACAGACATCAACTGTGATATAAGTGGATCTGCTGATTCTTGCTCCAATAGATACTGCAGAAGTTCACTCTGAAACAAAAACATCTCGTCAATTTGTTTTTAATAATTATATTACATATTACTTGTCTTAACAATTTATAATCATATTTTATTTTCAAAGCTCTATGCAAAATTTTTCCATTTATTTCCTTATTTATTTTGTATTTATTGCAAAATCCCATCTCTTAAATGAAATAATATTATAGCTTTAAACTATCATACTTTTTTTAACGTGAATACACCTTTACTCAGCCATAAAATTTTGGTACATGTTCTTTGTACTTCGACATTCTAGACAAATGTGACATAGGCAGCCATTTTTATTTGGAGTAGCCTGTTTCTGTATATGATCAGTATAATAAGCATGCCTTTAATATTTTCCATTGCCTTTGGCATACAAATTATCTTCAAAGATTCGCATAATGGACAATTTTAGTTCTCCTTTATTAATAATGAGAAAGGTTTCCTGATTTTAGTGATCATAATTATGGGAAGTCCTAACATAGTTTGAACTCAATAGTTTCAAGTGAAGACAGTTTTTGTTAGAATAATTTCTGTTATTATAATCAGCAACTGAATTTGTTTACTCAACCAATTGTTTTTTCATGCTGTTGATTGCTGAGAAAACTTGAGCCTATTTTTTTATACTTATGGTAGTAATACACTGCATAGTTTTTATTTAATTAAATAATGCACCAAATAACATGCAAAAGCAGACTACTTCCCCTAACAAATTCATCCATGCTAGTTGTTAAGTTTCTCATAGAAACACTGCTTGTACTCTGTGTGAAACTGATCCTTCTCTATTCAGAATATAATACATTATTTGATAAACAAAAACCTTGACTTTCTACTTGTTATAGGTAATATATAATTAAATGTAAGAAAAAACTATTAACAAACAGGATGTGACAGGTGGGTCTGATTTTCTATTTGATAGCTCTGTAACCAAACAAAACTGAATGCCATAATAGTTATGGTTTATCTAAACAATGACAATTTTTATAGTGAGTAGTTCAAACTTACTTTAGCACTTTTTCGAGGGCCAGTGGATACAATACATGAAAGATGGGTTTTGGATAAAATATGCCATGTGCATCACACTAGGAGGAATTTTGAATTATTTCTAAATATTGCCTTGTAGAATTAAAAACTTAAAACTATTAAAATACAGATTATTAAATAAACTTTTATAATATACTAACTAGTATAACATAAGCAAAAAATATTTTAAAAGTTAAACTACATTAAAGGGTACCTGGGATGAGAGGGTTAATTAGAGTATTTATTGCATGATAACATATAACAGTATGTATGAAACATTCTAGAATACTGGCAGGTACATGTTTGACTTGTTTTAATATATTATTTTAAAATAAGCGGACTTTGTGCTGTTTGTCTATTGTTGAAATTTATCACCAGCAAGTTACAATTACTTATTGTAAAAATATCCTACCAGAATAATACAGTAGTAGGTGTAAACAACAACAGGAAAAGTATGCCTGTAAATGCACAGCTGTAGTGGTGATCACATGTTCCTCTGATATGTTATTGCTCCTAAAAGATACAGAAACACAAGATAAGCAAACTGGCAGAACAGTATATGGAAGTTCATGGAAAGGGTAAAACTGGCAAGTCCAAGAATAACCATTCAAAGGCAAAACCAATGTTGATTGACCATAATCATGATGGCATCAAAGCTGATATGTCAAAAGAAAATGAAACAAGAGATACATTACTTGTTATAAAACAGGACACACTGCATATGAGTGCAAGCCTGTCACCAGTAACCAACTGCAAAAAATCTCAATAAAAGCAGCTGGAACTACCTAGAAATATGGTACTCACAAGAAAAAAAAAAGGGTGACTTTCACCATGCGTGCTGCTGTCAGAAGAAACAGAAAGCAAACAGCTCAGAATATTCATCACAAGAAGGAAATGCTATCATCATGATCAAACAGTGCATCACTGATAGTCAGCTCAAGTTAGTAAATATTTCAGCAGTGCCAGGAGTGATTAGAGAATCTGATAAACATCGAAAGATATCAACAAATTACAGCATGCCAAAAGTTGAAGACAATGTTATTGACATGAAAGTAAAATTCTACAAGAAACATGGTGCAGCATTGATAACCAGCCTAGTATCTAATTACCAGGTCATGGGAAAGGTATATTTGTGGGTGCTGATTGATAGTATAGTGAGAAATTTCCACATATCGAGAATAAAGATGGACATTCCATACTACTTGGGAGACCTTGAGTCAATGTATATGACGGCACCCATCTAGAACTTGGTAATCAGCAATATATTTGGCAGAAAAGGTTTACAAGAATGAGGCAGAAAGGAGACTTATGAGGTATTGTGCAGTCACCAAAAGAGCTCAAGAAAAGCAGAGCAAGCAAGACATCAAGCTTCTGCAAGTATCAACAGATGAAGCCCTATATGTAGGTCTGTGAGAACTGAAGGAAGCATAAAAGAAACTTTGGGACAATGTCAAGAAGAAAGTTAAACATAAGACCAGAAGGGTATGCTGTATTAGAACTATCAAAAGAGCTCTACTGGGGAATTTAAAGAGAACCACAGTACCAAAAGAGTACTACATTCAAGTGATGAAGTTGGCTCATGATATGATTGTGTGAGAAAATTTAGGAGCAGAAAAAGTGGCAGAAAAAATCACCAACAACTTTCATTTGGTGAGGGTCATCAGAGATGTGACCAGTTTCTACAGGTCATTTGACATCTAACATAGGACAGTAACAAGTAGAAAGGTAGCCAAGATTCCACAGGGTGAAATGTCTCTCACAAGATAGCTATTCAACAGAGTAACTGTGAATGTTATTGGACCACCTGTGCCTGGCAAAGGAAACTGGTATCTTAGGTTTATGTTAGTGGATATAAAGGGAAAATCTCTTAGTAGGAATCTATTACAGTCCACCAGATGAAACTGAAGAAATTAAAGAAAACCTTTATGGCAAGATTAAGATTCCAGCTGTTAATGAAGTCATAATTATAAGTGATCTTAACTTCATACATTGAGAAGTACTAGAATCAAACCATGAGGGAGAAAGGATCCTGGAAAATGTTCAATATAATTTCTTCACCAAATGGTCAAGAAACTTACTTGAAATAATGCTATTTTAGATTTACTGTTAACTTCAAATACAGAAGTGGTTGAGAAGATAAAAATTTGGGAACATCCAGGTAAAGTGATTTTGCAATATTAACTTTGGTGTTTTTCTGCATTTGGAAATTGGTAATAATGATATTTTGACTCCTACTTTCAAAAAGCAACTTTTAAGGAATGCAACAAGAATTACTTGTTGTGTATTGGGCAGTTGAGCCATTTGGGGACATTGAGCAAATATAAAAATTTCTTTAGAAAATTTTACAATATTCAAAATAAATATGTTTCATACAGAAAGAAAAGAGCAGATGCAAGTAAAAAAAAACCATGTTAGCTGACAAAGGATAAAACAGATAAAATTAAAGAAAAGCATCACAAATATAAGGAATTTAAACTGATTGTTATTATAGAAGATCAAGAAGGTCAAATAGGTAATCAGGACATCCAAAAGAATGTAAAATAATTTTTGCTTAAAACATAAAAATTGACAGTAAATACATTAGAGACAGACAAAATGTAAGGATGATGATCGGACCCTTGAGGGATGACAAAGGAAGACTTGTATCTGATTATTATGAAATGGCTAAGTTATTAAATTCTGCTTTTTCTTCAGTTTGTACTAATGAAGACTTAAGCAGTATTCCTCATCTTGAATAACTGATAGACAGAAACAAAGATAAACAACTCAGTAACTTTCAATTTCTCAGGGAGTGTACTGAAAGGCAGTCATCCTTTGGAAAGTTAATAAACATTGATAGCCCTTCATAACCCAGCAAGTACTTTTGGTACAAAAAACATCTAACTCACTCACTAAATCAAAAAGAATTTTTTTTTAAATACATAAATTATTATCTATCTTTAAACTCTGTCTGACACACTTTTATTTCCCACCTTCTTACTACCAAATTTTAGGTCACAGCCCATGTGCTAAGAAACCCTGTATCATCTCAGACTGGGAACATTATCAGTCATGCCTCTGTTCTAGTACCAAATTTCTTTAAAATAAAAATCATAGGTTGTTGCTTGAATTTTAGACAATCCTGCCAGGTGGAGAAAGTGAAGCAGTCAAGTTGATGATGATGCTTTTAGCACAGATAAGGCCTGAAATTATGAAGTCTTACCTCTCATGCTTTTACTTCCTCCAAGGTATGACCGAGATGAAATACCAGGGAAAAGGTAAGGTGCCTAATCTGATGAGAAGACACCTAGAAGAAATTACTGGAAGAAGATGATAAAAAAAAATACGCCAACTGAACTAAAGCTGAACCCAACTGGTCAGGAAGGTCATAAACACAAGATGTCTGCCAAGGAATGAAAAGGTACTAGGGAAGGAAGTTGTGTGGGCAACATAACAATAAAGAGCATGGAAAGGACAAAACAGATTATCCAAACCTGACTGATAATATAAAGATGGGAAATAGAAAGAAGTGAAATTGGTGAAAAAGAAAAATTAATCTTCTGAAATGCAGAAGTTTTGGGAAGGAAAACAGATTCAAGAAAAAAAGAATACATGTGTAATGATAAAGAGTATGTGAAATTTCAACAGTAAATAAATCTGACAAATAATGTCAGCATGCTAAAAGGAGAAGTAAAATAGATTTAATCAATAAAAACAACATATTGACATCCCAATCCAGAAGAATAGCATGCCATGGTGGATGACATATCTGAAAGGAATTTGACAAGAAGGAAATCACAGGAAAGGTAAGAAATTTATGGTACTGGATAAATAAAAGTGAGGGATAAGGAAGCCAATAACCCACAATCAAGGAGACAGAAGGCCCCTGATCAAACAGCCAAGTGAGGAAATTTGTAATATAAGAAATAGCAAAAACCTCTAACACAATGATCAATAGTGGAAGAGATTTCACTTATGCTGATAAACATCCCTAGAGGAATGAAAAATGGAACAAACTAAAAGAAAAAAACCTTTTGGGATAAACCAGATCAACTAACCAAGGACTGAATATAAATCAGCCATAAAGATATAACCTATGGAAGACTGGATGAAACACCAGTGATCAAGGTAAACATAGAAGGGATTTAGAAGAAAGGAAGAGATAATGGAGGGTAAACTGAAGCTGGAACAGCTACAGAAACTATGACTGTGTCAGCTAAGAAGGAGCAATCATAAGAACTTGACACATAGTGGTAAGGATGATTGAAATCACCTATGAAAAAGATGCATGGAAGGATAAACATACAAGTTTTGTTGGTCCAATCTTCACAAAATGGCAATAGGATGAGGAAACAGAAAACAAAACAGAGGTAATTTGGTACTGATGGATATGCAGATGCATTCAGGTGAGGAGTATCCCACTGATGGCATATCCAATGGTAAGCAAGAAGATCAAAAGACCACACTATTGGATAAACTTTTTTTGTAAATGTTGGGTGAATGGTTTGACCACCCAATAATAGACATATGGGGCCAAAGCTAACTTGAAGGGCAGAGTGTGAAATTTATAAACTACTCTGTCATGAATAATCCAAAGATAATACTTCAAATGAAGAGATACCAAGATATGCAGGTAAGCATTAGTAATATCTACCTTGGCCATCCACAAACCCACAGAAAATTCTTAAGTAATCAAGGCAGAGGCAATCTCTTGAAAAAAACAAACCTCAGGATCAATTTGGATTACCTGAGAAAGGAGGTGGATGGTAGACAAGCACTGCAGGAGAGTCAATAGGATATGAAGAATAGAAAACAAATTGTGGGATAAACATGATCTGCCTCCACGCTTATTCTAATTGTTCAGAATTTATAAATGAACATTCAGCCTGATAGTAGACCAAGGAGGTATCACGAACAAAGAAGGATAGAGAACATGAAATCAGGTAAATGGATAAAATAGAACATGCCCAAAAAATAATGTTGAAAAAAGCCATATTAGGTCTAGCTGATTCTGCAACAGGGACAAAGGATTTGTGTGTTTGGAGTTAAGCAGAAAGCTACACAGTGTTCCATCTGTGCTCTGATAACCACAGGTATCACAAAATGGTTTCTATGAGTGTAGGTCCACAGACATACTGTTGTGACACTGGAAGGCAGGGGTGAAGGAAGACCAAGCTAAATCATATATAAGAAAAAGGCTGTCAAAATCCTCATCAACCTGAAAAGGTTTGACATGTTCAGGAAGAATAAGGGTAGGATGAGGAGAAGCAAGTTAATTCACTCAATGAACAGTTTCATGGCAGATGATAGTTGACAAATCCAAAGATATATATATATCTATTAAAGGATTAGATACTGTAGCATGAACTATAACATCCTATGATTATTAGAGTGAATATGTACCCTAAACGATAACCTCCTGTAAGTATTAAAGGAGTGAATATGTATCCTAAATGATAACCTCCTGTGTGTATTAAAGGAGTGAATACTGTAACCTAAACTACACCTCCTGTGTGTATTAAAGGAGTGAATACTGTAACCTAAACTACACCTCCTGTGTGTATTAAAGGAGTGAATACTGTAGCCTAAACTACACCTCCTGTGTGTATTAAAGAAGTGAATACTGTAACCTAAACTACACCTCCTGTGTGTATTAGAGGAGTGAATACTGTAACCTAAAATACACCTCCTGTGAGTATTAGAGGAGTGAATATGTAGTCAAGACTATAACATTTTGTGTGTTTCATAACATTATCATTGCAATATCTATAAAAAGATGACAATGTTCCTATTATGATTTTTCGTTAATAATTATTCAACATCATATAATGTATTGTGAAAAGAACATTCAGGACTGAAATGTGTTTTAAATATTTTCAAGTTATAATGCATTGCTTTTATCATAGTGCTTACCAAATTGCTAATTCAATTTAGAAAGACAAAAGTTTACTATATAATTGGTACACAAACAAGTGAATAAAGTTATAAATCTTAACTATCTCAACTTAATCGTTTTAAATGTTGAGAAAACTTACTTGATGTGAGCAGAGAAGCTGTTTCACTTTCCGCAGTGCATGGAAGCATACTTCCAGGTTTTCATGACTGACACCTTTCAGTGAATGGCTTAGTAATGAATGAAAATCTGCTTGCCTATAACAGAAAGAATAGCTAAACATAAGATAATGTTTCATACTGAAGTATTATATATTTATTTATTGAAAGATTTAGTAATGCAAGTTTTAACTTATGGAAATTAATTGGTTTTCCTAAGCTTTCTAATCTTACCATAAACTGTTCCTAAGCTCTACTCTACAAAATATTCCATGCATTGAATTTTTAACTATGAACTCATCAGAAAATTATTTACCATGTTTATATTTACCAATACAAGTTCTTGAACAACTTTAACTTAAATCTAATGTACAAACAGATATACATACATATGCATGCGTGTCTGTCTGAAAATAAGAAAATGTTAAAACCTCTTTTGTTATTAAAGTACTTTATTTTCTGCTATTTTAACTGCAAAGTTAATAGCACATTACACAATAACTTAATCCAAGAATTATTGATGGGTTCCCACAAGTTGTCAACACTATAATTAATTCCACTAACTGCTCGAGTATTGTAGTAGGTAAAATCAAACTAACTCAAGATCATGTAACATACAAATCCCACCAGTAATGAACACCATATAAACACCTCAGTAACCTGAGGTATAAAACAAATTAAATTTATAAAAATATATTTACTTGGAGGGTCTATCTATGTACTCCTTTAAGACAGTGTTAACTTCAGTCAATTCAGCCAATTCTGGAATGAAGTATAAGTCATGGAAGTACTCATTCAGATTCATCCTGTATGGATTGTAAAACAGTAAAATGTATTTCAATATACAAAAGGAAAATATTTTTGTTATACTTCAGAAATTAACTGTTTTGTGCAAATAAAATGTAATCAAATTAATCACTACAAAAGCAGTTTTATCAACATTTACTATTATGGAAATAACACTTAATACTGTAATCATTTGTGTCAATAAAAAAACTGAATTTCAATATAACTAATAGGCTCCTTTTTCTTTTCTAAGATGACACTTGAGGGTTAGATATTTGAGTCAAGATCTACAATAGTGGTTCATAACAGGGATTGCAAAGGAATTTACTTAAAATTCTGATATAAAACCACTTTAAAAAATCAAACTTATTCTTCAAACAACATTCAAAATCTTCATTTTGAATAGCTAAGATCACCCAAACATAAATTAATTAAGTGATTTAATGACTGTTAAAAATTTGTTCATATTATTCTTTCACAAGCATATAGCAAAACTGGGCAGGTATTTTGAACAAAAACTAGACAGGTTTACTATATGAAATGCCATGAATGTCCATGATGTATTTAAAGTTTATTATACTTCACTAGAAGTTGATTTACACAGTTATAAATACATAATAGAAGCAATGTTGTTACAAGCACCTGTCTTTGTACTCAACACTTGTTAAATGTGAGTTTATACAAAACCTCAGGCACAAAACTACCTGGCTTAATCAGATGGGAAAAACAAAAGCCTATGCAGCAATAAACTGGTGGAAAATATGTAACATTCAACCGAATGCATGTAGACATATGTGGCTGACAAGTTATTCTTCATAAATGGAAATAAAAACTTAAAAAATAAGATTAGTAAAATTGTTAATGTAAAACAAAGGAATGGGGATCAACAAAAATCTACAGAAATAGGTGGAATCAAATTACAAAGGTTATGTTTTCAGACCTACAACTAGAAATGCCAACAAAAAGTAATAAAGAAGACTAGAAATAGTGTCCACATTATTTTCTAAAGCTATATTTACCTATTTTAACTCCATGTTTACAGCTTATCGATTTTAGAACACCTGTACTATTTTGATGATCTCTATTCCACTCTTTTAAATTAATAATTTTACAAATATTATTCATTGAATACGACTTTAGTAGAATCTGTTCTTCACTGTATAAATAAAAGCATAAATATTCTTCACTTCAATAAATGCAAAGGATCAGCCAGAAAGTGTTCTGGACTTGGAAGGATGTAAATAGGCCTTTACAGTTACAACATATCAAGAGTGTTCTTAAAAATGAAAGAACCTACAACATCAAATTACTATGAAAGTGGTGCATCTCAAAAGGACACAATGTTACATCCTTATGAAAATAATTTTGATTTTGAACACCTTTGGTAGACCTGTAACATTGCATCACCATGAAAGTTTTCTCAGCTCTAAATGTTACAAGACCTGTAATATTAGGTAGTCATAAAAATGTTTTGGTTCTAAACGATGCAAAAGACCTGTAATAGTCATGAAAGTGTTCTTGGTTCTAAATAATGTAACAAGACCTATAATGTCAAATAGTCATGAAATTATTTTGGTTCTAAAATGATGTAACAAGACCTGTAATATCAGATAGTCATGAAAGGGTCATTGCCCTTGAAAGAAGCAGCAGGATCTGCATTATTATATCTTCATGGAACTTTCCTTGGCTCAGAAAGTTGTAATGGGACTTGTAATGTTATGATTTGATTTAACCCTCTCATCATGAATTCAGTTAAAATGACCAAACACAGGACCTCTTTGCACTCATTTCAAGTCTTAACGAAACTTGGTAGTCTTTCAGTTAACATTACAAGTCTTTCACACACAACAAAATCATATTTTTTTGAAGTATTTTAACAAACTACAATAAAGGTTTGTCTGTAAATATATTATGTATTTGTTTTGAGGATGCAGTGTGTAAAGATTAAAAATATTTTTTCTCGTCCAAAAAAGTTTCAGTATTCCTTTGTGCAATTTATAAAACCACTTAAATACATTTCAAATGTTTTTCCCAGAAAACTTCATATTTCACCTTTCATTTTCTCTACCCTATCTTAAAACCAGATCAGTCAGTTTGATTAATCTCCTAACCACCATTAAAAAAACTAAATTACCCTCTTTTATTCTTAGAATTGTAACATGAAACTGCTTTTGTTTATCTGATGTAGTTTTAAGCTCATAATAGTGCACATACATTTATAATCAAATATTGTTTTCTTGCACTTTGAACCTTTCCTAGCTACTATCTGTGCCATTATAAGGTTTAAATCACTTGGAGCACATGCAGTTCATTTGGGTGCCTTGTGAAACACTTTATCATATTATTTATTTTACCTAATTTAGTCTTTACTAACCTAAAAGATCCCTACTTTAAATTTTAGTTTTTTTTATAATAATAAATAACAAACAAACATGAAAATCAAGAAATAAAGTATTTACCAAAACTTCTTGTTTCTTGCTGTTGATTGTCAGTGAAACTTAAGCCTGTTTTTTATACTAATGGTAGTAATGCACTAAACCATTATTATTTATTTAAATAATATACTGAAGATCACAGATTAACTATGTGACAAAAGACTTTACAATTTTATCCAAGCTAGTCATTGTGATTCCTGTGGGAACCAAAGTTGTATTATAAGTGAAAATCATGCCAACCTAATCAAAACATAATTTAACACATCAATTGACAAAAGAAAAGCTTGACTTTCTACTATCTACAAATAATATGTAATTAAATGTAAAAGAGAATTAGTAACAAATTCTGAAAAGGAGGATGTGACAGATGGCAAGGGAGGATCTGATTTTCTATTTGATAGCTCTGTAACCAAATAAAATTGAAAGTAACAACAATCACAGTTAGTGAGAGATTTGTTTTAGAATTTCGCGCAAAGCTACTCGAGGGCTATCTGTGCTAGCCATCCCTAATTTAGCAGTGTAAGACTAGAGGGAAGGCAGCTAGTCATCCCCACCCACCGCCAACTCTTGGGCTACTCTTTTACCAACGAATAGTGGGATTGACTGTCACATTATAACACCCCCACGGCTGAAAGGGCGAGCATGTAATCTGAGGGTCATGGGTTCGCATCCCATTCGCACCAAACGAGTCGCACGCCTTAACACGCTTGGCCATGCCGAGCCGTTAGTGAGAGAAACAACAATTTTATAGTAAGTACTTTAAGCTTAATTTTGTACTTTTCAAGGGTGGTGGGTAAAACAGAGAAGAGAAGGAAGAATACTTAGGGAAAATTCAGGATGTCTTTAATATTACCTTGTAGAATTAAGAACTTAAAACTTACATACTATTAAAATATGAATTATTGGTCAAGTTCTTATGTTATAATAATTGTTGTATCATAAACAAAAAGCAGTTTGGTAAAAGTTTGAATGTAAAACACTAAAACTTTGTATCATGTGCAGTAAAGGACACCAGGAGAGAAATAGCTAACTCTCTCAACACAGGGTCGATTTATATGACCAACCATGTGACCTCTTTGTACTTGTTTAAAATATTTTAGATTTAATACTTTTAACTTTCAATATAGTGTGTATATCTTCACAAAATATGGCAGTGTTTAATTTTATATTGTAAGTCTTTAACATACAAATATATCATATTTTTTAGAAGTATTTCTAATAAAATAAAATAAATATTTATCCATAAGTATATTGAGTATTTTTTTATTTTTAAAGTCCATGTGTCAAGTAATTTTCACATCTAAATTAAAAATACTTTTCCTTATCTCAAAGTCTCAACATTCCTTTATTTAATCCCTAAGACTTCCTAAATACATTTGAAATGGTTTCTTTTCACAAAATTTGATAATATATGTATATTATTTCTCTAACCCACTTCAAAATGAGATTGGTAATTACGATTAACTGTGCAACCATAAAAATAAAATAAAATCTGAATTACCTACTTTAATTTCTATAATGACTTTGTATAGTAATATAACAACCCATTTGTTTATCCTAATTAGCTTTAAGTTTGTAACAATATGCATTTATTTATATTTAAATTTAATTGTTTTATTGATTTTGAGACATGACTTACTACTCTCTGGATGCTTATAAGTTGTAAATAACTCCACGAATGTGCAGCTCCATTATGCTATTGAATTACATTACCAACGAGCTACTAAAGCTAGTAAAAGCAGCTTACATGTGAGCCTCAAGAAGCATCTTTATTTTATTATACATAAAAAATAACCATGAAAACAAGAAATAAAATACATCACAAATATTTTTTTGTTTGCTC
The DNA here is from genome assembly GCF_004210375.1 of Tachypleus tridentatus. Lineage (NCBI taxonomy): Eukaryota > Metazoa > Arthropoda > Merostomata > Xiphosura > Limulidae > Tachypleus > Tachypleus tridentatus. The sequence goes on from NW_027467782.1 coordinate 38,978,785, forward strand.
TTGGTTGTTAAAGAGAGTTAACCCTAATTTTTGTATACTATTTATTCATTGTATTGCAATTAATGAGTTGTATTTAATTAAATACTACTCCAAACAATATAAACTAATAACATGCAAAAAGTATACAAATTCCATTACCCCTCAAAATTTTTCTGGCTTTCTGACTAGAACAATGGTCATTACAAATTAATCCAAGCTAGTCATTAAATTTTTAGAGGAACATTGTTCATACTCTGAGAGAAACTGACATTTAACTGTTCAGAATAGAATGTTATACAACACGACATTTGATAGATGAAAACCTTGAGTGTCTGCTGGTTATAGGTAATATATAATTAAATGTATGAGTGAACTACTAATGAATTATGAAAGAAAAGATGTGATGGGTGGGTGTGGCAGAATGGGTCTGATTTTATATTTGATAACTCTGTAACCAAACAACGTTGAGGACTATAATAAAAGTGGTTTACCTGAGCAATGACAATTTTATGGAGAATAGTTTATGTACAATTTCATACTTTTTTAAAGGATGATGACAGGATAGGGAAAATTCTGTATTTTTTCAAATATTACCTTATAGAGTTAAGAACTTAAAACTTATATGCTATTAAAATATAGATTATTAGCTAATATTTTATGCTATTCTAATTGGTATAACATAACCACAAAGTTATTTAATAAACATTTTAATGTATGACACTAAACCCTCGTGTTATGCACTGTAAAAAATACCTCAGTGAATAGGGTAAAAGGATGCAATGGGATACATAGCATCATATCCTCATTAAAATGTTTTTTGCTCTGAAAGATGCAGTAGGGCTTATATTATTACATCTTCATGAAATTGTTTGTGGCTCAGAAAATGTAAGAGGAACTTTGTTCTAAAGGATGCAACAAGACCTGTAAATCAGATCTTTGAAAGTGTATTTGACTCTGAAAGATGTAAAAGGTCCTCTAACATTAATAGAGAGTGAGAGTGCTCTTTACTTTTAAGTAGGTGACAAGAATTGTTTACCCTCACCATGATTCTGAACAATCATCAGATCAACAGGAAATTGCTCTTTTACTATAAAATTTAATATAATGTCTAGCATTAAATTTTTAAGCAATCATACATTGCTCTAAAGTGCAGATCTGTTATTAATTCATACCAACCATCAGTTAAATGCTCTTTTATTAGATATAAAAAAATGTTTGTACAGAATTGCTCTATCATAGAAGAAAGAGAGAATATTAAACATTTATCTTATAAAGATATAACAGAATATAATCCTCAAAGGTAAAGTGCACTAGTAGATATATCATCAATATTATATTTTCATAATGTGTATTACTAAAATTGTTTTAGTACAAAAAACATGAATATATTTATGAAAGCTTTAATTGCACCTACAAAAATGTTGATCTTGATTTGTGTCTCTAGCACAGATGCTTTGTTTTTGTTTTAAGATATTCACAGAAACTTATTCATTGGCCATCTGCACTAGACACCCACAATTTTTTAACTGACAATTTTGAGGAAAAACAACTAGTTATCAAAATCCACTGCTAACTCTTGTCTGACTACTCAGTATGATTTGTTGTCATGCTTACAATGCATGCACAGCCCTCAAAGTGTAAAGCATGATTTTATTTCTAGTAACAAATGGTGGACAGGCATATGAAAAAGTCAAGCATATTAACCAATAATCTAAAGTTGTAAAAAAAGAATAATATAAATAAATATGAACTTCATACAAATTGTTTTCAACAACTAAAAGTGGAATATAGCAGCAACTCCTGTGGGTGAAACTGAAGAAGGGGCAGTAAAGCAGTCATCACCTGGTTAAGAAGGGATCCAAGAGATTGCAATCCACACTGACACAAAGAAACAAAAGGTTAAATTTGTATTATATAATTTTTTAATGATTAGTCATACTTTCATATGCCTGAACATGCAACTATGACCAAACCCTAAAACCATGATATTTTATGAAACTGAAATTAGATGCCATATTATAAATATAATAAAAAAACTAAAACAAAAAACATAAACATGTAATGCACATAAACAGCACTTATGAAAACCAGATTTTGAGTGAGAACTGATAACAAAATGGACAATTTCTATTTTGGTCCTAAAAGATGTTATAGGATTCTTAACTTTAACTCTTTCAACATGGCCTGGTCAATTTGACCAACCATGTGTCCTCTTTGTACTCATTTAAAATTTTATTTAAAATACAAATATAGCATTTCATAGTTAATGTTGTTACACAAAAAAAAATATTTTTGAAGTATTTTCTAATAAACTAGAG
>NW_027467782.1:38981581-39170338 GCF_004210375.1 Tachypleus tridentatus
TCACATTCTTTCTTTCACAAATTACCAGTAGTTCTTTCTGATGTCATAAACTATATTTATTTACATGCAATAAAAAGTCAAAGATTTAATCTAACAAATTATATATTATATTACTTCATTTTTTTTCTTCAGAGAATTGTTTATTTTCCCTCCAGTTCAAATGTTATTTCCATGTGAAACATTTTGATGAGCTTACCTGAAATTTTATCTCATAGGTGGAAAGCCAGAGAAATTGTGATAGTTGTAGGAGATTGTTTGTTTTCCATGTTTTATTATTTTGTGTATGTAAGTGCATTAATTAAACAAATCAAAAATTTTTAGCCTGTTTATACTACTAATACAAAACACTAGGTTTAATTTTGTCAAAAACAAAAAATTTGAAGATCCAGTGAAGTACTGTAATTTTTTGTTTTTCACATCTATTTTTTATTCATTATAATGAAGGTAAATAAAATGTAAAAAAAGTAGATAGTTGTTAAATTGAAGAAGGTTTAATTTGGTAAGGTAGAGAAAAATAATAATGGTACTACAAATGCTTCACAAGGTATGCTTGTGAGTAGTTCATGAGTTACATTATTTGATCATGTAATATATGATACACTTTGTCATGGGATTTTCAACTTTTGTGGTGGAATTATTAGTTAGACACAGTTCAAAGAGCAATAAAACAAAAATATTTCAGTAGAAATTATATCATCACAATATTTAAGCTACTTTTGATAAAATCATAGTTTCCTGTTACAATTTGCAGTCATTATGGAAAGAACATAATGATAATTTTGATTTGTTTCCTTTTTTTTATCATGGTGTTTATGAGGAGTGTCAAACTGAAAAAAATGCATGGAGAATTAGGATAGAGAAAATAGAAGATAGAATATGAAGTTTTATTGAGAAAACTTTGATATTTATTCAAGAAGTTTTGAGATTACACAAATGAAATTTGATAATTTTCAGATGAAGGAAATTATTTTTTATCTTTTGTAATAACCACTTGGAGCAGTCAATAATTTGATTTATTTCTGGTGTTTGTATTCAAAAATCTGGTAATGTTCACTGAAAGCTTGTGAAATTTCAATGTTTTTATGTAACTTTTATGGGGCCACAAACCAAGTTGATTGTACTGAGCTCGTGGTAAGAGTGTTAAAATATGAAAAAAAGTTATTTATATTACTGAAAAACATATTTTTGGACTATTATCTTAAAATTTTCAAACTTTTTGAATTGTGTGAAATATGTTTTAAATCATATATTTATTTATATTTTTACTCACAATACCATTTGAATTGAAAATAGACAATAAGAAAACCTCTGTAAGGTTACATCTTATTTTTTATCTTTCAATAGTGCTCTGTTGGTGTAAACTTTGTCAAAATTCATGCCCCATGGGAAGTTTTAACTCGATATGCTGAAATATTAAAGATGAAAATGCCGATTAAGGAGGTAAGATGATTTAATGATAGCTTGTTATACAGTTTACAATGAGTATTTGCTCATTGATTTGTAAAGATATGCAAGCTTTTTATGAGACTGACGAAAATGTGATGGAAGTTTTACCAGTGTTTAGAATTATGTTGAAAACTTGTACTGTATTAATTATAACCAAATATTTATGTAATTATTCTTTTTCAACTTTGTATATTCTACTTCAAATTGTCTTCAACTATATGCAAGTTTGAACTAAAAAATATTAAATAAATTAATTAATTTACACAAGTATATTTATGATGTGAATAAAAAGTATCTTCAAACAAAACACTGTATCACTGATATTAATCAGAGCTGAAGTTATTATACTATTACTGTATTTAGTTGTTATACAATTATTTCTTTGTAAATTCATGGATTTCCCTTTTTGTCTGGTGGAATGTGTTAAGTAAGTTTGTTTCCTTTGCATGACCATAAAACTCAGTGTGATGTTCCTTCCTAAATGATGTTCAACAGCTGTGTGACACTGCATGTTGTTAATCCACCACTGGAAGTAGTTCTTTAATTTGATTTTGTGATTACACTGAAATGGTGTTTAGAAGAGAACAGCTTTTGATTTTCTCATTTTTGGATTAAGTAAAGTAAAATGCAAATAAATTCTTAGCATTTACAGACATTTGTGAAGAGATAATTTTAAAGCAACATATCAAGGGAGTTGAAACCAGTTATGTCTTAAATGTTGCATTTTGTAGAAAAGAAATATTACATATTTGGATAGGGTTTTTTTGTCTACCATCACATCCATCCTGGTTGATAAATCCTTGTGTTGAAAAAATGTTTGTGTTGGCACAGAAACGTTACATACAAAAGATGGATTTAAAATCCTGTTTTTACATACTCTTAATTTGGAATCTATAATCAACTAATTAAGAAAAATTTACAGTTTACTGTGACATGAAAAATTTCTTCATGAAATTCCACATAGTGGTTATATTCCCAGTCTTTGCTGCTTCTGAGATATCTTAATGTTAAATGTATGTGCAATGAAGAGGTCAATGGAACAGTACTAACTTATGAATTGTAAAAGATATATCACAGCTTTTATAGTTGGCTAATTTTTTTTCAGAAACATTACAGGATCAATTACTTTTATGAAATATTAATGAGTTTTATTTGTTCCACAATTTTTTTGCACACAGTTGTCAGCTATAAAACTTAACTACTGATTGTAGCAGTGACAGTTTGAAATAATTTTCAAAATGTTTGGCAAAATTTGTGCATTTTTTGTTTGGATTAAAATGATTATTATAACATTCTTGTATTATTTTAAAAATGATCGTGTTGTTATACTATTCCTTTGATATTTTCTATACATCAATCCTGAAATATTACACGTCAGATAGAGCATAAAATACTGATATACGTGAATTCTGATGAATCATAAGTTAGAAAAAGTGTTCTTTCTTGCTGTCCTTTCGTTTTAGAGATTAATGTAAATTTTGGAATAATTGTTTTTTGGATAATTGTTTATTATCTTTAGAGTAGAAGGGTATATTTTCCTAAGCCAAATTTTTAAGTTTGCTCTGTACTTGTTTGGGATGTGGTTTTGAAGCTTGTTACTGTTTTTGAATGTATTGTTGCAAATTCTTTCATGGATTTTAAAAGGTTTTAAATTGTTTTGCTTCTCTAAATATTCTGTATAAACATCTTTCCTCACAGAGGACTGTGATGTATTTCTCGAGTGTATTTAGTAAATCCTTTCATGGCTGTGTTGCACTGTCAAATTATTTGAACTGTGTTTCGTTAAAAGCATTCCGTATCAATATTCTTCTTCATAAAGGGCTTTGACAAACATTCTTGAGTCTCTTCTGTAAGTATACTCATGACATTTAATATTGTCAAAGGACCATTGATTTGCCATAAACCAAATGTGTAAAAGTTAATCATTTTAGGTACAGTGCTGTAATTCAAATCTGTCTCATCATACTAGAGCGTTAACATGCAGATCTTTCTCTTAAAGTGTGATTAAGGAGATAACTCGTTATATTTGCACTTAAGCATTTTTTTTTTTTTACTGTAATGACTTTCATTCATTCTGAAGCAACTAGTGCTAAATACCACTTATATTCTTTAAATATGTTTACAAATGTAGGTGTATTGTGGTGAATAAAGGAAAATTCAGTCATATAAATTACAGTCCCCTACTGCAAGGAGTTTACTTTTCTGGGGTTACTGATGAGGGAGCTGATTTCGAATAAACTGCTCTAATTTGGTGAAAAGTAATGTTTCAAATGATAAGCTTGACTTCATGTTTTTTCTTGCTGAAACATATGGTATATATATATGATAATGAGAAAAAGAGTCAACATTATTCTAAAGACCACTGTCACTCCTTGTACCATCCCTAATTGCTATGTAGCATAATACATTCAACTGGTGGGAACTTATTCAGTGTTACATCATCACTGTTTACAAGGAAGGGATGATAGGAGGATGTCAACAGTATAATGTGGAGTTGGTGTGATAAAAACTATTGTTGTGATACAATATTTTAACAGAAGGCTACAACAAAGTCAAGACCATTATGTAATTAATTTGAATATCTGATACAGGACAGCTGTCCACATAAAACCGATGAAAATCAACTCAGTAATAGATATTACTAATTAAATATACGGTTTTACATTTTGCTTGTAATCTCTTTGTTGTTGTCAGTTGAGTATTGTTGTTTGTTAGTGATATTCTTGGCTGTAATTCCAGTTATAACTCATGATAATAATTAGCTTAGGTGATTTAGGATAGGCTTAATTCCGTATAATAAGCTAGCAATATAAATTAATTTTTTATGATTAAAATGTCATGACAAAAGTAGTGCTAATAAAAATAGATTTATAAAACAAACTAACTTGTATTGGTACCACAAAAATCCATAAAACAATTCTCCACTTTGTGCTGCATTCAAGATTCAATAAATTAGAAAAAAAGTTTATGCAAGAGCTATTTCTTTATTGCAGAACATAGTTTCAAATAAAAATACTCTGATAACAAGAACATTACTTCACTGTGGCTGCACATGTGTGTTTCATTATATCTTTACTGATGTAATGTGTAAGTACAGGAAGTAATGAATAAAGTGAAACTATAAGAAGTAGCTGGAAAGCTAACATCATTATTATTATTATGACTAAGGACAAGATGTAGTACAAATGGTAAATACATTTACTACAACAAAATTACTGTTAGTACTGTAATAATACACCATGTAAAGAACATGCTTTAATTATATATAGTAAGATATTAAAGAGAAGTAAAGCTAATCGTGGCTGCAATATAACAGTGATTCATTATTACCTTAAAATTAATTTTAGAGAAATTATATTGTTGATTGTTATGTATTGTAATTTATCTCAGATCAGTCTCCAATTTATCATGTTACGTACATAATGTATTACAATTTCAAACAGCTGGAAATTTTAATTTAAATGTTAATTAAGTGTTGATATGTATTAAATTTGTCATTTGTCAACAAGATTGATACACACAAAAGATATTTAATGTCCTTGTAAATATACTAATGCCATAACTCAATTCACTGAAGTTAAACAGGTTGTGATGTTCAGTATCTATAAACATTCCTGATCAAATTCTATAGTTTTCTGATTAATAAGTATTAATCACAATTATAGCTTCTGTGGCTTGCAGTGCACTGATTGTAGTGATAAAAAAAATTGTTCTGCCTTTTGGTGCATCGATTTATATGGTTTAAGGAGATATTCTTGAATGTTAAACCATTTTTAAATATGTGTAAGCATTTTTGTAAAATAAATATTGTTGATTCTTACTCTCAAGAATCTTCTACAAAGTTAGAAAACAGCTGGGGCTTGCATAATACACGTCCAACAATATACACTACAACCATCAAATTGAAAGAAATGTAGGCATCAGAACAAATGCATAACAGTGAATCTGTTGCATGATGTGTGAAAGATTTGAAAAAAGTTTTATTATTTTGTAAAACTGTTACTCGTGTTATTGGTGGCAAAAAAGGTTATTGGATTTCTAACAATGTTGAAAAAATATGGTGTTTGCTTTGTGATAGGGAAACATCATTTGTGAAACATTAGAGTGAGCATATGAGCTCTGTCTGTGAAATCTTGTAATGTTGTTTAACCAAACTGTTATTTGTCAATATAGAATAATATGCTTTGATTTTTTTTTTTTTTCCCCAAAGTAAATTCTGGCAGATATGTTTTATAGTGTTTAGAACTCTGATCATGACTTTCACAAACACAACTAATATGCAAAGATTTATTGTGTAAAATATTGAAGTTGGAAGAAATATAAATCTGAAACTTGTGAAATTAATTCCTTTAGTTATTTCCTGTATTTGTTGAGTAAAAATACATAGCTTGTAAGAATTTGCGTGTTTAAAAACCGTGATAACTTTGATGGAAAATATTATCATAGAAACATCTAACATTGAGTATTAATTCCTGTAGTTTGCAAAATATATTGAAATTATTTATGAATGATATTTTTAAAATTTTAATTAAAAGAAAATGGTGTAATTATTACTATAATCAAATGTTTTTATTTATTTTTTTTTTTATTTTAAACAAAGCTGCATGAGGGCTATCTGTGCTAGCTGTCCCAAGTTTAGTAGTGTAAGACAAGAGGAAAGGCAGCTAGTTATCATCACCCACTGCCAACTCTTGGGCTACTCTTTTATGAACAGATAATGGGATTGGCTGTCACATTATAATGCCCCCACCACTGAAGTAGTGAGCATGTTTGGTATAATGGGGATTTGAACTCGCGACCATCGGATTACGATTACGAGTGGAGTGCCTTAACAACCTGGCCATGCTGGACCTAGTGGGAGTGTCAACATCATCGTGGCTAGGAAGCAGTGGTGTAGACTGATTGAAGAATGCTGCCAATGCTGTTTGTCTAGCATGCTCACCTTTTATCTCTGTAAAGTTCTTTATACAAGATTAGGGCATTTTAAACATTGTGTTCAATTATTGAGGGTTCAATCACAATTTTGGTCTGGATTTTGACAGTTTGATAAAATAGTAAAAATCAATTTGGCAGCTTTTTCTGTTTTAAAAACAATTGTTATTCTGGTTCTTAGTCATCTTTCTATTCATAAGCAGCTAATTTTGGTCAGTGTTTTATCAGTTCTTCATTGGAAATTTGTTTATTGTATGATATCAGTAAGTCATTGATGAGTTGCTCTTCAATTCCACTAAAATCCAAACTGATGTGATTTTTGTTTAACAAGAGGTTGAAAATTGTGCACACGTTTTAGCCAGTTTTTTTTTTTTTTTTTTTCCAAACTGCATTCATATTGGAGGTTGTAACCTCTTCACGTTCTTGATGTTCAATGGTTTCCAGAAACTTCTGATTTAGGTGTTTCTGTTGCTATCTACTGCCCCTGATCATTTATCTGAAGATTTGTCACAAGTTATATGTTTTAAAAGAAGCTATGATGTATTGATTTATAGGTTGGATCAATGAAGTGGTGTTTGGAGGAAGAAACTCCACAGAAATGTTTGTTGATATGTAAATTAGGTTGTTAGGGTGATTTTGTGATTTGTCATCAACCACTAGTGATTTATGGGCAGCATTTTCCATAGAGAAACATCTCTCTACTGCAGGGCAGAAAAGTTGTAAACAAATCCTCAAAATTTGTTTTGTTGTTTAAACTTGTTCTGTCTGGCATCTTCTTCCAATATAGATCAGTCTTTCAAATGTTGAAAACCTGATGGGTCATATGTCCTCTTTGTTCAATAATATCTTTTAAAACTGGTTGGCATATTGATGTTGCTTCCTTGTCAGCACTTACCACCTGTAGGCTGTGTAAATTATGCTCTTTTTTTTTAATCTGTCAAGTCAGCATTTGCTATCCATTATCTTCAGGCAATACTGATTTAGTAACTTAACAGATGCACGTATGGAAGACTCAGCATTTTGAATAATTTTCTCTTTCTTGATAGTTGCTGTAGTTGATGGTGAGAACTTAAATGCTTTGGAGTTTTTAGTAAGTCTTTGGCTTTCATCAAACTTCTTGATGGTTTCCAGTTTTGTTGTAACTGAGAAGGCTTTTCTCGCAGTTTTTTTGGCTTACCGCTGGCACTGGAATCACTTGCAGTACACTTGCTAATCATTTTGTATTTAAGGACAGAGTATAGTCCAAATAAAACTATAAGTACATTGGTTGATGCCTTTCATGATCCAGACAAGACACTTGGGATGTATGAACTTTTAGCACACAGACTGGTTAAACTAACGTGTCATGACTTTTTTTAATTTAGATTCAAAATATAATTAAACCACTTAACTACCATGATGTACGAACAAACTTGACAACAAACCATAGATGATAATGCAGCTTTTAAGATATAAATATTTTTTAGTTCTTAATAATATAAGAAAATATTTAAAAACAATTTTAAATTACCCTAGTGTGAGAATTTGAATATTTGTTCTTTAGTTATGACCTCTTTTGAACTTCCCCCTTAAACTATGAAATGTTATGTAAAATGTCATTGATCTTCTAAATCTTTATCTTATATCCTTCAATCATATGGAACTACAGAGCAACCAATGAAGATGGAAGAACTTCTTGCCACACGTGCCCTTCAACTTGCTCAAATTTACAAATTGCTGATACATTTTTCTAAGTCCTATTAAATTTATAACCAATAGAAAGTCTAGAATACAAATAATTGATTAAAGTATGATTCATCCCATATGATCTTACAGATAATTGATAAATTTAGCTAATTAGAGAGCCAGAGACAGTGAGATATTTTCTCAATGACACACTGAGTATATCCTGCTTCAAACATAAATTATTGTGATATTATATTTTCCTTCCTTTCTCTCTCTCTCTTTTGAAGAATAGTATCAGTTTTTTTAACAGATTTTCTACTGGTTATAAATTATGTTGTGATAAATTTGTTATACATTTCACATGTATTTTTGAGGAGTTCAGCATTTTTAAAATCATACACCAGTTTAAAAATGTTATTTTTGTATTTCTTTTAGGTACCAGAGTTTCAGCTTTCAAGGGTAATGAAAAAAAATTAAAAGGAGGTATAAGTGGTGTTTGTCATTCAATTTCACACCTCTTTGCCTCCAAAACATCAAAGAGGCAACAGTTTACAACTGAATATAGAAGAGCTAGGGAATACTTGTAAGTACACATGTTTGGGCTTTCTGGATTTTATTTGCTACAAATCTTTGTTAATTTTAGTCAGGTGATATCCTGTACATTGAGTGTTTTAATATTTTTTAATGTTTGGTTAGTTTTGTATTTTGGCCAAAGCAACTTAAGGGCTAACTGTGTTAGTCATCCCTAATTTAGCAGTGACATACCAAAGAGAAGACAGCTACTTAGAACCACCTACTACCCACTCTTGAACTACTTTTTTTATTAACAAAGAGTGAAATGGATTTTAATGTTACAACATCCCAATAGGTAAAAGTATGAACATGTTTTGGGATAACAGGGATTTGAACCCATAAACAACAGATAGTGAGTCAAATCATTACCATCATTTCTTTTCACTGTGGGCTTGGTTGAATCTGCCAAGTTTGTGACTCCAAATTTATCTTTATAGTTTCACCACAATAATTTCTAATACGTTTTGTGTATCTTCATAAAAATTTCATCAACTGTGAATGATCATTAAATCATTTGTTGAGAAAAACATAATTTATAATGAAGTCTCTTTCACTGCAAGAGTCTGTGAATATGTGGAATCAGAAAATTGACTACTGTGGGTGTAAAGTGATTATCATGTAGATTAAAAACGTAAATCATCTGAAATTTAAATTTAAACATCGTAAATAAACTTAAAACATTTTAGTCAGTGAAACTAGACTGTATTTTGTATTATTCTACCCAAACTCTGTATGAGGTTTGTCAGTATGACCAATCTTGTAACCATTAAAATAAATCAAAATTATCCTTTTTTTATTTGTAAAGTTGGTTAGAAAGTATTTTAGATTTAACAAAAGATTTGTCTTTATTATTAAGCCTGTATGGTTCATCAGCTTCTATATTAAACATTTTAGATTGGCAAGTAAGATCTATATTTAGTGCATGTAATGTCACATCAGAATAAGATAAATAACATAAATCATAGCATCCTTTACTGGCCCAGTAAAGGTTTCCAGTAAGAAAAGAGTATTGTCATGTCACTACATCTGTGTTATTATTTATTGTGTTATACATCTTAAGGAACTCTAATAGTTAATTACTTTTTTAAATGTGACTTATTGTTCTGACAGATGAAAGAGGTTTGTAATTTTAAAAATATTTTGTTCATGTGTGTTCACATTTGTGTAAAAGTTATTTTTACTGGTCTTGTTAAAGATATGATGTTCCAGAGAAAAAAGAAGATTTTTTCAATCCAGCCCAACGTGCTCAAATTGTGGACTTCATTTTGAAGAGAAAAAGATTCAGTAACAACACAAACGAATCTTATGCATTTGGCAAGTGAAAAAAAAACACACTATATTTTAACATAATATGTATTTAGTTTCTTTTCTGTATAATTTACTGTGCATTAGAATTACTGAAAAAAATTCTTAAGCTAAATTTATACTTTTTGAAAATATATTTCTTCATTATGAACTGAGTCATTAGATTATCTGGGAGAGAAAACTGATTTTTTTCTATTACTTTTATAAAATATGAAATTCTTTTATGTATCATACTTATACCTTGTATTTCAAAATGATAACACTTAGTGATGAGTTTATAATAATTAATATGCATGTAGGTAGCTTTTTCTGAGAGGTACTAAAAGTATAAAAAAAAGTTTCCAAACAAAGCAAACTTTTTAAATTGACTTTTGTAATAATTTCTGTAAATCTTCCAACTATTCTGAAAGGTAGTTCATCATGTTTACTTGTAAAAAGGTTTTACACAAAGTACCATCATATACAAGTGGTGATACAAATTTCAGTTTTGAGTACAAATTAGCTTTCATAAATTGTTTTCTCTTTTGCTGCAACCTCTTCTGCGAGTGATTCAAAGTGCTTGTTCCACAACTGCCTCCCGTGTTGTACACAAAAATGAATCACACACTTTTATGGAAAGTCTATGTTAGGATTTACTAACAGGAACAGCAAGCAAGTAAAATTTACAGTAAGATGGAAACATGAGCTAAACATAATTACAAATAAGAATCTGAAATTTGCATAGCTTACCTTTTTTGATTTACTGATATATCCTTAAATTATTTAGTTCAGCATGATCAGATGGACAGGGCACTTGCAACACAGTCTGAGGGTTGCAGATTTAAATTTCTGTCACACCAAACATGCTTGCGTTTCAACTGTGGGGGCATGATTGTGTAACAGTCAATCCCACTATTCATTGGTAAAAGAGTAGCTCAAGAGTTAATGGTGGGCAGTGATGATTAGCTGCCTTCCCTCTAGTCTAAATTTGGGACATCTAGCACAGATAGTCCTCAAATATTTCGTAAAAATCATGTTAAAAAATCTGTTAATTAAAAGTTAGTGTGTATTTTTAGGGCTAACACTTAAATATCTGTGTCTTAAAATACCCTTTGGGTTATAATGATTTGTACTTGTCATCATTATATTTTGTTTTGACCTTGTACTGACCAGCTGCTGATTTATTTTCTCATGTATATATAAAATCCCAAGATGGAATGTCCACCTGAACTTTTCTGTCATATTAAACTTTACAATTTAAATTCAGAGACTTGTATTTTTTAATGTAGTTTGACATAAGACTATCAGTGTGTACTAGAAGTTTTGTTATTTATCACATGATGTGAACAGTTAATGAATCTAATTTTATATAGCAAACTGACAAGAAGTGTTTAATATTCATAAGTTAATACACAGAAAACAAGAAGCTATAATTATTAGAATGTACTGATTGATTGGTTGGCTACCTTTGCTTATTAACACTTGATTATATCTCATAAGTTTCAACTAGATTAAGTTTTAGTCCTAAAATTAATTGTGCTGAATAATATTCATAAATATAAAATTAATAGCTATAACTGTACTGTACACAAGTAATCAATATTTCTCATAAAGATCTGTCTGTGAATTTCTAAAGCCTAAAATGAATCAGTCTGAGTGAAAGTTTCCATTTGAAAAAGTAAAAAAAATACTTCTTTTCAAAAATATTTTTCTGGCAAAACTTTACATATCATCTACTATTTTTCCAACCGTAATACTAATAGAAATGAAATTACCAATGTGCAGTGAAATGAGAAACTGAAAAATATGAAATATAATGAACAAACATGTTTTTTCCTCTCTGAATGCTAGGCTTTCTATTTTCTTCAAAGTTTCAACTTAGCATCTCCCTATACTCTTCTTTTAATTTTATGGTTTTACTGCCTGTACATAGAACAAATGTCTCCTGTCTAAAGCTTAGGAAGTTGTAATATTGACAGATTAACTGATGAATAAAGAAATAGCAGAACATAGGTGAAAAACTAAAGATGTTATGAGAACAGTATAATTATGATGTGAGAAAAATGTGAGTTCAAGAAGTCTTAATAGAAACAAATAAAATCTTTGTAACCCTGGGTATTCCTGATACAATCACACAGAAGTGGAAACCAATGCACAGTTAATTTAAATAACTTCAGCTGTGGTCCACTCTGTATTTTATGTAGAAAGTAAGCAACTTTCCCTAATGTTTAGGTCAGTCCTATATAGTTAGCATTGTAACAGGTAAAAAACAAGTTGTTTTGTGTTGTGATATAATATACATAGTCGTTTGATAATAAACAGTTTGGAAAGAAGTCAGTTAATTCTGCTCTTAGACTGTAACCCACTATAAGTATTGGAGGTGTGTGTGCTTTTTTATTTGGACAATATATTGTACAGGTCATTCAAGATGTTGTAAAAACATGTTGGTTCAAGATGTCTTGATAGAAATGAATAAAAACCCACAATTTGAGCACTTTTTGAAAAGTGGATCTTTCTTCAGTTACAAATTAGAAATGGTGGTGTAATCAAATGAGTGATATACAAATAAAGGTAGTTTAGTGACATCAGGAACATCATGTGGTTTTCCAAGAAATGTCTATTTCTCTATGTTCTTGTGTAAACGTCTCATTTCCAGTATAATATAGCCAATGGTGATAATATATGCGAAAAGGTGCAAGGAATATTTTACTTCAGAAATGGCTGAATATGTGTGTATTTAAAACTGCACTTATAAGTAAAGTAAAGGTGACACCTGGAGACAGGTTGAAAAAGATATACTAATTAGTTTATAAAAAATTATATGAAAAATTATCTTAAACAAATAGTATGTGTCAGTAAATTCAGCTTTCACAATATGAGAATAAATAAGCAAAGAATAAAAATAATTTTTTTGACAAAGATGAAACCAGTGAACGAAGATCAACGATTCCAGGTTCCAGATTAAGTCCAAAAGGTTGATCAGTATTTAGATTAGCAATCCAATAAGTTTCTTTTTTATTTCTCTGTAAGCTTTAATTTTGAATCCTGTTTTCAATGGTTCAGCAGAACAGTATAATGAAACCTTATTTCATCTGAATAAGAAAGTGAAAATTTGGTAAATAATAATATGGTTATAGGCTTCTTAAACTACTAAAAAAGACTTAGTCACTGGCAACCCTGTAGTACTTGACATGTGTGCTTGGGTTTGTTACGTATGATATGTGCATTTCAATATTTTTGACATGATATATAGTGATGAATAAAAGTCATTGCAATCACTGTTAACATTGTTTTATTAAATATTTTTATATTTAAATATTTCATGCCTTATGTATTTATACTGTGTTTTTCTCCTATTTTTTCAGGAATAACAAAGCTTATCAAAGATCGTGTCTACGAAGCTGCCTTTCCTTTACATGAGGTCAGTTAACTTATTGGATTCTTCTTTCCAAGTGTGCGTGATGTTGATAAAGTACAATTTTTCATATGTTAAAAGTATTGTTCACAGTTATTTCTACAGCCAGTGTGTATTATATCAGGTTTATGACCTGATGAATTTGTGTGATAGGGTTGCTCCTGTAGTTTGTTATTAATATTATTTTCCAGCAAAGTACACTTTAACATATTTTTATTAGTTGATATTTCACTTTCTGTATCAGTAAAATAATGGTTATGTTGATAATTTATTTTGACGTATTATTAGGGGGAATGTCATTCTTCAGATGACAAAGCTCCCAGGAAATGGTTATTGAACAACTGGGCTTCGTTTTCAACAATATTTAAAAAAGCAACCCCTTGATGACATCAAGTGAGTGTTAATAATTTCCTGGACAGAATTTATTTATTTAATATAAAAAATCACTTGGTAAAAGTTTTGAGTTTTACCTAAAGATTGAAATTACCAAAAAACATCTTATATTTGTATGCCATGTTTAGAGTCTCAGTTGGAGTTTTATTCTTACAAGTTGTGTTTTGAAAGCGATCATTCTGAATACAATAATTATGTATAAGGAGAGTCAGTCATGATAGGAGGGAGAGAATTCTCTTTTGTTGCTATTGTATTATATTTATTGAGCTACAAAATTCAATAAAGATGTGGTAATAACCAACCAAAAGAGATGTAGATCTAATAGAATTAGCATGTAGTTAATCAGATGTTTCTGTTATATAATAGTTTTAATTTCTGAATTTCAAAAGTAAAATATTTTAATTTGTAACGTCTTAGTGTTTACATTTCTGTATCACGTGATGGCACTTGTTTGTTTAAAATTGCTAAACTTAGACATCTTTTCACTTGTGTTTGGTTCACTGAAATTGAATACAGCTCTGTTCGACATACAGTCTTTCAAAAATGTAAATAATTCTCTCTCTCTCTGTCTTTGACATTTGCTATTACATTATTGATAACCATTAGAAAATAAATATTTAATATTCTCTTTTATGTATAATGTCATCTCGTTCACAGGATGGCTTTTAATTTTTTTGGAACATAGATTCAAATCTGCTATTACTATGTTTAGTTTAACCAGCCAAGGAAAGTGTTTTGATGCACAATGTTTAGTTAGAAAACCAGTTAAATTGTAATAATTATAAGACATTGAATTCTTTGTGTTTATTATTGTTTGTGCTCTAAATTGTGTGTATGAAATTAATAAATAATTTGGGGAAAAAATGAAAAACAGCCCCATGGAAAATTTGGGTTAGCCTCTATCAATACTTTAAGTCTTTGACAACAAAAGAAATTACAGCATTCACAATAAAGTACTAGATTTTTGTTATTTTTTATGCACATATTTTGTTTGTTTTTATTATAAAAATAATACTTATTAGGTAACATTAGAATATATGAATGAAGAAATAGATTAATTTATTTGCAATATATGTATATACTTTTGAAGATTGTTTGTATGACATAACTTTATGCTGTAATTTGAACGAAGTGTATACAAGGTGATTCCTGGGTTGTTACATAGGCTTAGTATGAAGGAAGTTGTCATATTTAACTGATACAAGCCTGAAGATAGTCAGGATAAACAATGATAAGCTTTTATTGTGCTCTGCAGGGATTTTAGAAAGGAAAAATTTTCATTCATTTTTTTTTGGTGTGGTTACAAGGTTAAACAAATGGCCTGAGCTCATGTAATGTGAAGGTAGAGACACTAATGCATGACATATAAATATTTTCCAAAAATAACTTGATATTCAATTAGAAGATTTTAGAAGCTATGCAAATGAAATTTGGAAACTGTAATATTAAAGATATAAACATATTATTAATTTTAGCATGAAAATCACTTTGCTCTCATACTAATCAGAGTTTAAAATTGAGACAAATCTTTATAAAAAAAAAAAAAAAAGGTTCTTATGGATTGATTTTTTGGAGTTCCTCATTAGTTATTGTATCCACTATATTTTGTTTGATAAGAATCACTTTATTGTTTGTTCCTTTCAATTTTTTCAGGGAATATTTTGGAGTGAAAATTGGCCTCTACTTTGCTTGGCTGGGATTTTATACCTGTATGCTGATCCCAGCTTCAGCAGTAGGAGTGCTGTGTTTCATCTATGGGTTCTTCACCTTGGTGGGTGATGCTCACAGGTATGAATTAGGGGAGAAAAAAGTTAAAAGAGTTATCAAACAGTTTATTATTTTTATAACTCATGTTTGATCATTTTCTAAATTATACCTCAAATAAATCAGTTATTTAGAGATATGTAATTGATGGAATGTGTTAAGTAATTAATCACTGGACTAATTAATCAGTGTTTAACTAATTAATTATTTTGCACAAGACATTTGTAGCTGGAATAATTGCAAAGAGTAATAATTGGAACCATTAATTTTTATTGGTTGATATGTTTTTAACCATTAATGTACCTAAAAATATTTTCAATAATTTTTGTGACAAATTGATTTAAACATAATTTCAATTAATTAGTTAGTTTATGTGGCATTATCATTGAAATTGATAGTTGTATATTATGATTGATTTAAATGTTCAACTGTACTGTGTTTATTCTATAAATTTAAAACAAAATTGCATTTTTTTTTTTTTACAGCAAGGACGTCTGTGAGAACCACAATGACGTAATTTTATGTCCTCGGTGTGACATAAAAGGATGTAAATATGAACAGCTAGGACAGACATGCACTTTTGTCAAAATTACACATCTTTTTGACAATGGTGCTGCTGTATTTTTTGCTGTTTTTATGTCACTCTGGGGTAAGTATTATATAGATTTACATGTTAAAGTTATATAAATAATATTCTCTTCTTCAGACTCTGTTAGAGCTTTCATACACAAAATATCAAATTTTTTGTAAATTAGTTTTAAGACTTTTTTAAGTTACGCTTTTCTTATGCCTATTTTCTTTTAGCATGTTGACTATCTAACATGCATAGTAATTTTGATTTTAAGGTTAAAAATGTTTGTGTGCATCAGAAAATGTTCAAATTTTACATATAAAATTTTTATAACCTCAGATAATTATCAAACATTTTTGTACAAAGAAAAACATAATGTTTTGTCTGTTATTTTACTAATGAAACTCTGTATGGGCTTGATAGATTTGACCACTATAAACAATTAGGAAATTAATATAAATAATGCCTTTTTTCATTCTAGAATAACTACAAACTATAACTCATATAAAATAGCTTAAATTTGATAACATTATACATTTATATAGAAGGGGAGGACAAAAGAGTGCCTCTCCCTTGAAAATGTTAATTTATTTGATATTATTTTGGAATAGATCTTGTGAAGTGCATTTAACACATTTTTCTATTATCAAATAAAATATATAACAAATTAACAGTATTTTCGAGGAGGCCACTTTTCTTGTCCACACCACGTACATATATAAATTTATTATATTGATCTTTCAACTGTGTCTGGATAACAGTGTAGAAGTTACAATGACAAGGTGCATGTATGCTCATGCTACCATATCCAGTAACATAAAACTGACCTTACAAAGGACCTGAATTTTGGGAAAGTAACTCACTAAGAAAATCCTCATGATATGTGTGGTAATGGATGCCCATAGCAAAAGGGTTACTTCAACATAAAAACGTCCAACCTGCAATACTTGAAATGGTCTTAATTTCAAACCAACATAAAGCACATCAAATTTGCTACACATTCAAGACTTTAAACTTCTATTACTGAAGTCTCACATCAAACACTTCAAATTAATTCCAAAAGCATGTTATTACTTTGAGATATCTTGTCTGTAATTTGGGACTTTTCAAGGAAAAAAGAAAACACTTTACAAAGTTTATTATTACTAACACTTTGGTGAACAAAAATAGTTGAATAAATTATCATGAGCCATATAAGTTTAAAGAGTAATTTGTATTCTGTTGCGATTTTTGTCTTTAGTGATGATAAACTTTATCACTTTGTTTTTATTTACTTTCAGCCGTTATCTTTATGGAATTGTGGAAAAGATACTCATCAAAAATCACCCACCATTGGGATGCAACGAATTTTGACACCTTAGAGGTAATGTGTACTTTTATTTCAGTTATTAATTTATCACAATGGACTTGTGTATTTGACATGAACTTTTAACCATGGCAGTATACCTATTGTGATTGTGAAGGTACTAGTTGTGTCATGACAAATTTGACAGTAATCATACAAGTATTTTAATTATATGTTGTCAGTGTTGACTGTTATGATTGCAAAGTGATTTTTCATGTTAAGATTAAAAATACTTCATTTAAAAATTTTCAAATTTCACTTATGTAGTTCTTTAAACCTCCTTCATAAATATCAGATGATGTTTGCTGTCAGTAAAAAGTTTATTTTATCTGTTATTTTACAAGCTGTAACTTTCAAATGATCAGCCAATCTAAACATCCTCATAACCACCATAAAATTATGAAATAATTGTTAATTACTTTTTTATTGTGCTAAAATGACAACAAATTGTGACAATATACATCTTCTGTTTCTTCTTAATCTTACAGTTTTATTGACTTTTGAACCATGTTTAACTATTAATCCTTCCTTTGAGGGTTGCGGGTTTGCATTCCCATCACGCCAAACATGCTCGCCCTTTCAGCCGTGGAGGCATTCTAATGTCATGGTCAATCCCACTATCCATTGGTAAAAGAGTAGCCCAAGAGTTTGCGGTGGGTGGTGATGACTAGCTGCCTTCCCTCTAGTCTCACACTGCTAAATTAAGGACGGCTAACACAGATAGCTCTCGAGTAGCTTTGTGCAAAATTCAAAACAAACAGTCCTTCTTCACAAGTTTTAAATCACTTGGTGAACCTTCAGCTCATGTTACCCTTTTGAATTACATTAAACAATATGAAGAATATTTCTTATTACTATTCATTATTTTAGCTAATCTAACCTAACAACTTTCTTGTTTTTTCATTTTAGTTACTTTTATAGTAATAAATAAAGAATATTCATGAAAAACATAAAATGTACTGTTTACCAGCATCTTTTTTTGTTCTTTACTAATGGCACTACCACACTAAATGCCCCTTGCTGATATAGTGGTAAGTCTATGGATATACAACATCATAGAGAACTATTGGCAGCTTGTAAAGAGAAGCTGTGTGCGTGCTAAATGACTAATTTCCTAGTGTATGACATCATGAACGAATAAGATAGAAAGCCGTAAAATAACTACTTTATAATAACTAATTTACATAAAATTATTCAATTCTTGTAGAGGTGATAAGTAAATTATAAAAAAAGGAAGAATCTAAGAACTTAAATACTATTAAAATTTGATTCAGTAATTACATTGTGATGCAAAGTTTACTTGTATACATCGATAATAAACTAGTTTAATTAAATTTTGAATTTAACTCTGTAAAAGGTTGTGACATATGCAGCTTGACCTTCTTGATGTGAAAGGGTTAATGACCTTGTTTTCCTGCCTTGAGTGGGTGCTCAGGACAAGTTTGTTTGTTTCCAGTATGATATTTACAGCTACTCTCTAGTATTTTCCTTTGAACATCTTTTCAAACTTTGATTTATAAAAATAATGTTTGAATGTTCCCTAAAGTTATTCTTTTGAGAAAGTTTCTCAAAAATACATGTTTAAAAATGTAAATTTCTTAACACACAGATATGATGTTTTACCTGAACTCTTGATCATAATGTGTGTTTTTTTTTATATCACCAGGAACATCCAAGGCCAGAATATTTAGCCAAATTATCAACAGTAAAGAAAAAGAAAGTAAACTTTATTACAGGGGTAAGAACAGCAGTTATCAATTTATAATAAACATCAAAACAAACATCTGACTTTTTGTCCAGTTTTTATACAAGTCTAGATCTATCTGTTGATGATGATTTTGCAATGTTGTAGTTGATTATCAGATTATAAGTTTTATGATGACACTAAAAGTGTTTGGTATTGGTTTTACAACAAAACTGTAACTAAATAACTCTATCAAACAAAATTAACAAGCGATGTATCTTTTGTATAAATTCTTTCTTAAAATTATTAAACTTAAAAAAATGCCTTATTCTTCTTCAAAAATGCAGTTATTTTGAGTAAATGGTCTTCAGAGGTACAATTTTAAAAGGGTGATAAAACACTTTTCTAAAAATAATTCAGTGTAAATGCATTACATGTAGTTTAAAAGACAGCAGAGTATAAAAAATACATGTGAATATCAAAAATGTAAAAGATCTTGGTAGAACATTGTTTGAAATTGAAAGTTTAAAATGTCAACTTTTATGCTTGTTTCAAATATTCTCATTTAAAGTCCCCGCCTGGCTGCCAGGTGGTTAAGGCGCTCGACTCGTAATTATAATGTGATGGTCAATCCCATTATTTGTTCGTAAAAGAGTAGCCCAAGGGTTTGTAGTGGGTGGTGATGACTAGCTGCCTTCCCTCTAGTTGTATACTGCTAAATTAGGGACAACTAGTGCAGATAGCCCTCGTGTAGCTTTGTGTGAAATTTAAAACAAAGCAAATAATTTAAAGTTCATTACATTTATTTTATCCCTTTTTTAAAAAACAAACAAACAAGTTAGATGTTCCAATGCCTAAGTTGTGGTTTTATTATCCCCTTCAAAAATAATGTAAATTGAACTTCAGAAGGAATATTACAGTAGTTTTTCATCAGTTCTGGTTCTTTTTCTAAGGGCATGTGTTTGAACTTTGTTTCTTACGAGTTATGAAAATTTATTACTTAGTTTTTTACTGATGTGTTTTTCTAAATGCTTCTGTGATGTACACTGTAACAGGTAAACGAACCATGTGTTTCGTTTTGGAAGAGACGAGTACCGTGTACCATATTTTCCTGGTCTGTGGTGTTACTACTTGTGAGTATTTATTTATGAATTAATTTGAGTATGTAGGTGTGTACACTAGAGCTATGTGAACATTTAAGATTTCAGATTTAAAGAAGAACCAATTTTGAGAACAGTGAACTTTAGAAACAGGTTCAGTAGGTAATGAAGACTATTTGACACAGTGATGGTGTTTGGTATTCAGTGGGAATGAGAAATTTATCTGTATACAGGAATATATGTGTATGTGAACTTTATTATTAAAATTATTAATTTGGGAAGGGGTGTATGGATCATCAGAAAAGTTGAATCAAAATATAAAATTGTCATTTCAAGCTGACAACTCGGGACTCTTAAAAGTAAACAAACTATTTTGTCCCCACTAAAATTGATAAGTACTGTAGGCATGGAGTTAATAGAGAGATTTATAATAATCTTAAGAAAATAATACAGACATTACTTGCAGCTGTATTTATTTACTTTGTTAGAGCCTTTGGCTATAGGCTTGACAATACAGTCTCTGCATTTTGATTCATGTTGTTTCTTTATTTTTCTGACAATCTAGAATGAGTTTTAATTATATTGTTACTTAAGATGTTTTTTTTTAATATTCATTAATAGAGAATACATTCTAAACTTCACAAGTGCATGTGAATTCAATTGAATGTTACATAATTTTTGACAGTTTACTGTTGCTTGTGCTTTATGTTCCACTTATCCACCACATATTAAAATAAATGACACATATTCAAGATAAAATAAACATATTTACTGGTATACACCTGTAACATACAAACTGTAAAATTGTTCTCAAAGGACCATTGTGAAGGCAAAGATTGTATGATCACAAATTTAATGAGTAGCTTCCATCAGCTTGAACTATTATATAACAAAAGATGAACAGTAACAAAGGAATCTCATCAGAATGGAATAATGTTTCTTTTAAAAAAATACAACAAAGTTTAGTGCAACATAAACATACACAGTCACATGCTTACTTTGATAGGTTTACATAACAATATGTTTGTTCTTCAACAACCTGCTGTGTACAAGTGTTTGTTAGAAAAAGGCAACACAAATAATTCTCTCAGTGGCACACTTTGCTAAATTGCTAATTATCAATAACTTTTACTACCACTACCTGTTTAAAATTGCAATAGCTATATGAAAGAGTAATATATGCAGTGGTAATAAATACTGAATATGTACTTGTGACTTTTGCTAAGTACAAAAAACAGTAGAAAGAATTACCGATGTGATATTGAATAGTAGCATCTGTTATGGTAATCATCCAGTGTCAAACAGCTGTTGAAATGTTGCCAAGGAAATAAATTTGAGTAATGATGAACAACAGTGGCTTGAATAACAATATCCATCATCAGAATCGCCTAATTTTGTTGTATCTGTTTCCAATAAAAACACTAGAAAATGCACAAGCTGTAGTTTCCAACTAATGCACATACTAGTAAAACACTGGATTTTTTGATGGCTAAAAATGAAGGACTCAGAAAATTTCACAGCATGACATAATTAAGGATGGGGAAGTAAGTTCAAAAGTGCTGTCAGTTTCTTACAGAAATCTCAGTGGAGTCCTGTAACAAAATAAATATCATTTGAAATAATTTTATAGTGGAATCAAAATGATTAATTGTGGCTTGAGTTAAGCTGTCAGCAATAGATCTACAGTTTTGTTTGCTTACATTTTTTTTGTGATCTCTATTTGTGGATTTTAAATACCTAGTTTTTAATTATCTGCTATGTTGACTTTTTTTTAGTGCACAACAATGAGAAAATATGTGTTTAGAGTGAGACACGACCCCCACTAGACACGTATAAAATTATTCCAGTAGGAAAACAGCCATTTCAAATAAAACAAGTGTGTTTAAAACGTCTCTTTAAATAAAGATTTGTGTCTTTTGAAGTAATTATTTATCAAGGTTTTGTGACTTGTTTAACGTGAGTCCAATATGAAAGCAGTCACTCGGAACAACGTTGTATCTGTTATGCACTTATAACCACGTAAAGCATCTTTCACTGAAAATTAACTGATTTTTAAGTGAGCATTCCATACAGCATATCTTTCTATGTTGTGGTTGAAAATGCTCAGTCAATTTTGCTGTAGTTTTGTGTAACAATAACATGAATAAAAATAACACGATTAAGTAAGGAAATTTTAACTTTGTCTCAACAATCATGTATTTTGCTTATTATCAATCTTTTGGTGGTCCAGTCTATTTACAAGAAAAGTTTTCAGTGGTGTTTCAAGAATGAGTCTACTTTTAAAGGTTTTTTCCCAAATGATCAGAGATTACTCAAAGGCTTAAAGAGACATCCCAGTACCACAGGTGGTACTGTTTTAGAGTAAGGCTGCATTCTTAAATTAAGATGACTTATAACTTCATGGTCATTGATTTTGGTTCTATGTTTAAAGAAAAATTGTTTTAAAAGATGCATTTTGTAAACTTGGGAGGATTTTTTATTATTTTCAGTGAATCCAGTTTCCAATTTTTTGCAGTATGGTATACAAAACAGTTATTTCTCATAATTGTCTCCACGGATAGGTGTACTGTATTTCAAGATGGCTGGTATGGATATTAAAACTCTTATTAAAATAAATTAGAAAACAATGTTTCACCTTCTTAGGAATCTCAGGCCTTCAGGTTAAGAAAAGTTTTAATACCCATACCAGCCATCTTGAGATACATTTTACTTGATGTGGGTTCCTCATCATCATGAAAGAGATATAGTTTTTCTGTTGCTTCACCTTCTTCCAAACTCTTTTCAGTCGATTGCCATACCTACATATCTTGGCAGATTATCTTGAAACTTGGTAGGGTCATACTTTGATCCAGTATGTCCAGTAAGTATTTTCATTTTTTTATTTAGGCTTTTTTAAGGGGTCAGATGCCAAACAACCCAAAAATATATATTTTGGGCTCTTGCGTGGTTATATTTACAGCAGTCTGGAAGTCAACTGGCACAAATGTAAATATTCATGAGCTCAATGCAATGACAAACAAAAATAGCTAGATTTGCCCATTTTGAATCTTTTTTTTTTTTTTTTTTTTTTTTTTGGGGGGAGGCAGGAAGAGATCTGAAAAAAGCACAATTTAGAGGTATTTGTTGATCATTTACTCAGCCATATTTTGACCAATTTACATGGTAGCTGGTAGAAAGATATTTTTGTACAGGTCCCAAACATTGACAAACAAAAAATTGCAAAATTGCCCATTTTTAGTAATTATAAAATGGGTTAAGATGCCACAGAAAAGCATAACTTTAGAGTTGTTTGATCAGTTGCAGATTTCATGGTTTTTGTTTTATCATATCCTGCAAAACAATTTGCTGCCTAGAAAATCTAGGCAAAGACTTAGTGAACCACTCCATAAAAGGACAAATAACCTCCAACTGTGTGAAGAAATCTGGACTTTAACTGCCAGACTCCAGTTATAGTTTGCTACAGCAAAGTGTTTTTTTTTAAGTTCCCTAAAACTATTTTAAATTTACATACATATTCTGTGTTACAGTAGGTCTTGATGCAGTGATTCTTTATAGAATTAAATTATGTTTTGTTCTTTAGATAACAATAGCTATTGCTGCTGTGGTTGGTGTGATTGTTTACAGAATATCCATTCAAACTGTTCTGTACTTCACATTGAGTGACAATCAGACACTAACCAGCATGGTATCTCTTACTACCTCTGTGACAGCTGCACTGTTGAACCTTGTATGCATCATGACCTTTAACCTGGTAGGTCACTTAAATGAGAAACATTAGGGATATGAAATTCACCTATTTCTAGTTGTGTAAAATGTACTTTTTATGGCTTTATTGAAGATGATATGGATCAAATACCTGCTTATAGTGATATGTGTATATAAGAGTGTGTGTGTATATATGTATATATATGTATCAAGTACCTGTTTAAAGTGGCACGTGTGTGTATATATGTATATAGTTGTATGTAAGCATATTAGTTTTGTTGTTTATTTATTTTTTACTTTGATTTCTTAATGACTAAAAGGAAATGTTATATGTAATTACTTGTAATTTTTTAAGGTCGTTTCTTGTTTTCTTTTCAGCTGTAAATAATGTAATTTTTTTTTTTCATGTTTGTATTTTCAAGAATGAAATTAATATAGCTTGGAATTTTTTTATGAATGCACCAAAATAACCATAAGAAAATCTTTATATTTTGCGTGCCAGAGAGATTATTAAAATAATGACAAACCCTCAGTATTTAAGTTCAGATGCAAGTAACACTACTATATATTTGTTTTGTAAGATCTTCAGTAGTACTTTTCAGTTTTGGCCATTTCAGCCATGGGGGCATTATAATATGACAGTCAATCCACACTATTCATTGGTAAAAGAGTAGCCTCAGGTGTGGCTGTGAATGGTGATGACTAACTGCCTTCCCTCTAGTCTTATGCTGCTAAATTAAGGACGTCAAGTGCAGATAGCCTTTGTGTAACTTTGTGCAAACTTCAAAACAAACCAAACCAAATAACTTTTCAGTTTTTTATAAACACACCCATCATCATTGAGTGGTCAAATACTAGGCACAGGAATTAGTGTACGTTGATCATGCATTTGTTCTTTTACCTTTGGGCTGGGCATGTATAAATTTGAATTAGAAAAACTTGATTTAAACTCCAAAATTACAAGCCAGAGTAAAAAAAAACAAAGAGAAAGAACACTTAACCAGGGATAAAATTACCATATTCATATCACACTGATATCTGAAACATTTTGGTATTGTTTCATTATTTGTATGCTAGGCCTAGTGGTCAGTGTTCTGAACTCTGAACCTGGGGTTTATGGTTCTAATCCTGTTGCAGCAAAATGCCCTTCAACCTTGAGATTATGTGAATGTTGTAAAAGTGATTGTCAAATCCTGTTATTTGATTAGAGTAACCAAAGAATTGGCAATAGGTGCCATTTCATAGTCTTATCAGTTTAAAGTTAGGGATGGCTAGTGTAGATGTTCTTTCTGAAACAACTGACTAACTATTAACCTTTTCTAGATTTATAGAAGAATAGCCACCTTCCTCACTGAATTGGGTGAGTTTTACTTGTTTCTAATATTGGCAATTCCAAATGAACATAGGTTATTTTGTATGTTTTGTTCATCATTTTGAATAACAAAATTTAACCAGAATCTGACTGCAAAAGTTCTTATCCATATTTATTTTAGTGCTAGATAAATACTGTTGCAGTCACACAAAGTTTATCAGAATAATTTATACATCTTGAAAAACATATACATTTTATTGGTGAATAAATCCAAATTATGCACACTTTTCAAAATAGAACTTATTTCTTTAAAAAATTAATTTATGCCACATTATGCATGTTATCTGAATTTTTAATTAACTTTTCTGTTTGTACAGAATGTATTAAAATAACATTAGAAAGTAATTATGTAAAAGTATATTGAACATCACTAACAGCACACTTTATCACTTTACCAGTCTTAGTTTTATTATTGATCATGTCTGAGTGTTTTGTTAAATAAACTAGTGGGTCAGTGTGAAACACAGTAAAGTATATTTAGTTGCAATACCATATAGTCTTGTGATCAAAGCAGTGAAAACTGTTCACATTGCTAACATATATATGCAGAAATACATGAAAAATTGTATAGTATTTATATAAATATATTTATGATAATTTTAAGGTTAGATGATTATTTGTAACTTTTAATTTGGTATTATGTATTTGATTTGATGACAGTTCATGATGAAGAACAGTAAATATCATATACAGTGTACAGGGATACTGAAAAGGAAAACTTGTAAATACACATTTTAGAGGCAAGCACAATATGCAAGCAGTGCCATGGATATAGTATTTTTAGTCTTTACATAAACATCAACATGTTAATATGTAACTCAGATTGTCATCCTTTCTTGATTAGAAATACTTTTCCAGTGTGTTTTATATTTAGCATACAACAGACTTGTACATTCTACTAACAACTTGCAACATCTTGTGTAGATATCCATAATAAATTCAGAAATATAGTGAACATTCCATCTGTAATATGGCATTTGTCCAATAAACCGACCCCATGCATTTTATATTAAGGATATATGTGTGTTTCAACATAATTTTTTATAAACTTGTGTATGAAGGCTACTAATAAAATAAATTTTAAAATATGGAATTTTATTTTGAGATAAAATCATGTTACAATAAACAATAAAACATCTCTTGTTAATGCAGTCAATTGATGTAGAGATATTACATAAATTGGCTTCAGTACTGCATGTTATATATTTTAAAATTGTCAAAGATTACTAAAATGTGTATAAAATTACCATAAAAGATATTTCCACTGTAAAACTAGAATGTAAAGCTCTTTTTTTCTGTTACAGTATGGAATGAAGTCAATCATTTTGATTTAAAATTAACTTGTGTTTCCTAATGATTTGGCTTGAGAAGTAGTTCGTGTTTGCTAATTCATGGAAACTAGTGTATCTAGACCACAACTGTCTTGATCAACAGTCATTGGTATCCTACTTCTGACAACAACAACAAAAAAATGGTGGAGGCTAAGATAAGGCTTAACATTTATTTAGATCATGGACAAATTAAGAACAATACGGAAAATTCGTCTTCAGTTCCTATGATTTGTATTTTATTATGACTTCCTCTCCCTCAATACAAAAATATTTGACCGTAGTATTTCTAATTACTCAAAACTACATTGCAGAAATATCTTTGCTCCGTGTGACAGCAGCAGAGTCACCTAAAAGCTGGACCTGAACCAGACGTAGAATGATATTTATAACTATGGAAAATAATGAATTTTGTAAATAAGAAATAATTCACTTTCAGACAGAAAGATATTTATACTCTAAAGATTTGATTTGAAGAATAGAACTTAATGTTTCACCTAAGAGCTCTAAAAACCTCTGACATGATGGATGTTAAATGAGGAGTTTAATAGTATTATCAATTGGTTGTCATTAGTGTTAAGGTAGTTTATCAAACATTTTTTATTTATGTCAACCTTTTTCTGTATGTTAATATTCTTTTGTAAAATAGTAAATACTGTTCTGAAATATTGTATATAGAAATACATCGCACTCAAAGTGATTATGAAAATAGTTTGACTTTGAAGATGTACATGTTGAAGTTTGTCAACTACTATTCATCAGTTTTTACATTGCATTTTTTAAAGGAAGGTGAGTAATTTGTGTTAAAATATGAAATGAAGTTGTTTACAAAAAAAGAAACAGTGAACTCAAAATAAATGGTACTAAAAGACAGCTGATAATACATAGTTATAAAAACTAATCTTTCAAGTTGTTTTGTAGACTAACTTATTACTGTTCATAGAAGTGTTTAAAATCACATGTAACATGATTTTGAAACATTTTAATGTCTGCATGTGTAGGTTGAAGTAGATTAAGTTGTTGAAGCAATGTGCTAAACTGTTGTATTTACCTTTATGTGTTCATTTTTTCTACTTTTGTTGGTTTTAGTTTTAATACAAAGATATTATTACAATTCATATGTAAGAAAAATGTTTTAAGCAATAAAACAAACTTGTAACACCATAATAAAGGGTATTCCCTTTCAAATTCAGATTATAGGTAACTAATCAAATATTGAAGCACATTATTTTTTGTTCATTAAAATAAACTTAGCATTATGAGGGCCCTTTATTTATAAATATTGCAGATAAAATTAATGTTTTAGCTGAATAATATAATTTATTGATGTACAAGTCTAAATATAACAAGCTAAAATGTTTTTTACATTTATTGTGCTTACAGTGAATTAAATGGTCATGGAAATTTTAATAATAACTTATTGAAATGGCATAGAATTCTTTATTTTTTAAAAATGTCCTAAACTTGTACTTCTTACCCCAATGACACAGCAGTATGTCTGCAAACTTACATTGGTAGAAACTAGGTTTTGATACTGGTGGTGGGCAGAGTACAGATAACCCATTGTGTAGCTTTGTGCTTAATTACCCACAAACTTGTGGTTTTACCTTTGAGATTTTAGGAGACTTAAAATGAAAAAGGACAATGGAGAAAGTGTGAATAGTTCATCAATACAGAATTGACTTTTTTAGATTTTATTTTTATCTTTATGTTACATGTGAAGAAAGTTGTTTATGTTAAAATTTATCTTTTGATGCAACAGGTTTGTTGGGTATCCAGGACATTACAATTCATTGTTTGGATATCGACAAGAGGAAGTATGTATAACATTGTCAGTTTTTTTGTTTTATAAAAGTTCAGATGTTAAACTGTTATTTAAATTTTCTTTTTGTACACAGTTTATTCATAGTACCGTATAATAATTCCAAAACATACTTAACATCTGTTGACATTGTAGCTATTTCTCAATATCCAGTGTCATTAGCTGCTCGGTCCAGTGGTTCTTTGAAGACATTGTGTCGGCTGGTATGTGGAATACTTCTATTACACTCCTATCTTTTTGTTTACATGATCTGGCCAATTTCTCTTCTGATGGTGTCCCAGTACTTCCTGTATATTTTTTTACCACATCTGCTAAGCTTTTACCAGAAATGAGTATTTTCCTCAATCATATACTCTTTTATTTTTTCAGGGTCCCTTTATTTTCATGGTATCTCATTCTGGGGTGAGTGCTTCTGAGGCAAGTATGCTTTCTCTTTTTGACTTGATACTAGCAACTACTTTCATTATAATTACTACCACCAGTATGCAACAGGTTCTGTCAAAATGAGGTGCCCTGTAAGATCATTTAGGCACCTACCAGATGATATTATCTTATTGTGGATTGCCACTCATGGACATTCATGAATACAGCTAAAAAGGATCTTGCTAATCTTCATATTGAATAAATTGTGATTGATTTGCTTTGAAAAAATGTAGGGAACTTGATTCCCCTATTGCACAGTTTCCAGAGCTCTGTTTTTCAGGTCTCCCCAGTGCATTTTAGCACACCAGGCTGTATTAGTGAAGCTTGAGAATCTGTGGCAGACAAGAGGCTTTTCCACCAAAGTTTTTGAGTGTGTTCAACCACTCTTGGAGAAGAGGGCAAAGTCAGGGGTCCTCCTTCTAGGGTTTCTAGATGTTTTTTTTCATCTTTCAGAAAGAGTGGCTCCAGCCTTCCTGGGAACCTATTCATAAATTTGGTTCATATTTTGCATACAGTTATCTAGTTGGGGAGTGCAAAACCCTTCTCTTTGATCAGTGCCAGTTTTGGTTATCATTTATGGAGGTTGGTTCACTATATCATAATTTTGAAACTAAAGCAATTCCATTGTAAGTCCTTGGTTGAGTGCAGGTTCCACATGATTCCAGGGTTAAGTAGAATACACCTTATCCACTTGGTTAGAGACTGAAAACAAATGTTCATAATTCCTTACCAGATGAGTTCTGTTCATTTGTTGAGTATGACATATGGGATCCCATTATTCCTAGCCTCGGGTGTTACCTTTTGGACTTGTTAAGTGTTGCTTACTTTCGTGTCGTTATTCTGATGGTGCCAAATGCAACATTCTTTGGTTACATGTTGGTATCTAAAGTGTGTGTGTATATATACACATATAACATTGTGGTCTGATAACCATAGCCAGCAACATGGGATATAGGTACTACAACCCCTTAATTTCAACCCTGAGCCATAGAATCTTGGCTGTCTGGTCAGGGTGGCCTACTTGATGATTATTCATATTCTGTTCTGCCTTTGATTTAGGAACAAAGCTCCAAGTGAAGAGCATATTTTTCATAGAGGTAGGGTGTAATTTCCACACTCTTGTACCACTTTTCTCTTGGTACATTCCTGTTCTATACAAATGCTTTGTGTGTGGATCATGCCTGCACTGCCCCCTACACTTTTATCAATGTGAGATTCTAGCTAGAGTGTTGGTGGATGGTAAGTATTATTGGAAACAATTTTCAATTTAAGTAAAATGTTAACTTTTATTTTTAGATAACTTTAGAAAATAAGCCTTCTAGAGGCTTTTAATTTCTCAGTAATCTTGTAATTTTTAAGAAACTAAAACTGGAATGTAATTGTCACTTTTCTGTTCTTTAAGTCATAATAAATAACATCATGTTGTTGTTTGCAGTTTATTATTTATAAAATCCTACCTTTTATTTACTTTTGCACTACCAAAATAATTAAGACAACTTGCCATTTTCAGACTTTCATTTATATCTCCTGGTAATATTGAAACATGAATGTTGTAAAGTGTCTTTAAAGTTGATATAGTCATGTGAAGATTGTATGCAAAATGGTGGTCAGTTGGCCAAAATGGCCATTAACTTAATTAACTTCTAAATACGTAAGGATATTATGAGTTAAGAATTTAAATAATAAGTTAAAAGTAACTGAAACATTGAAGGGAATATTTTATTAATTATTGTGTTGTTTGTTCTTAGTTTAAGTTGAAATTTGCAAATAGGATTTGATTTTATACTGTATCTATAAAACTAAATATGTTCTATAATTAAGGACTTTTGTGATTTTCTTTTCCAATGTTCTTTTTTTAAGTTGTCTCTTAGACATATTCAAAAGAATTTTTGGTTTTTGAAATTTTATCCCAAGAAATTATAAGTATCCAGCATTGTCACTGTGTTGTAGAAACAACACTAAACATAAAGCATTGTAAAACTATCTCCAATTTGCACATATCATTCAGTGTTGCTCAGACCTGTGTTTAGGCCTGAGTTTTATTGCTACTAGCAGTAGTATAGATCTAGGCTTAGATAAGATCCAAGATCAGTAATAATTATTCATTTATACACAGACAAATGTAATTTAGATTAGAAAGTAACATACCTAAATTACTTCTTTCTTGTTCTAACAAACTGCATTTTGATATATGTACATAAGCTCCCACATGACCTTACTAACCAGCACTGTTTGAGGTAATCTACTTTACACAGACAACACTGATCTATGACCTACTTTATCAATATGTATATGCTCAATCTGAAACCTGGTTAGACAATGTTTTGCTCAATAACATAATAGCAATCAGTCAAATAACTATAAGAAGTCCTGTATTTGCACTGGTATTTGGGACCTGAAGTCATAAATTCATGGTAAAAAAACATGAAATCTTGATTTTATTCAAAGAACACTTCCTGTTGGCTGGGAAAAATAGCAATATTAACCCTTTTCTGTAGACATTTTTTCTGTGCATGTCTTAAGGTTTTAGTGAGTTACATTCAAAAGTTGATTAAAGTATTTTCTTTTCATGATATACTAATAAATAAACTCTGAAAACATAGCTCTTAATCCATATTTTAATAGTATACAAGTTTAAAGATTTTACTTTCAGAAGGCAATATTTAAAATAAAAAAACTAGAATTTTCTAGTGTAAGAATTGTAACATTTTCTCTCTAGGCCTTTTCTTCTCTAATTTATTTACCACCCCTCCAAGAAGTAGAAAATGAAATTTAATGTAAATCACTTATTATTATATAATTTCACTAAGGCATACTATAATTTTCATAGCGTTTGATATTATTTGGTTCCAGAGACATGAAATCAAATCTATCTTGCCACACCCACTTGTGACGTCCTCTTTATTAGAAATTACCAATAAGTGTTTAAGCCACTCAGTTCAGTATTACTTAAAAACCAATAGAAAGCCGTGGTTTTCATCTGTCAAGTGATTTATCATATTGCAATGTTTCCTGTAAATAAAATTCCATATTTTGCTTTCAATTTAACCTTGATTGCCATGGGAAATTATTGTTTAAAAATAGAAATATCTTTAGATCAGTTAGGTTAGATTGAGTAAAATAAGTACTACTGTTACTACTAATAATAATAGGCCTGGCATGGCCAGGTGGTTAAGGCACTCGACTCGTAAATTGAGGGTGGCGAGTTTGAATACCCGTCACACCAAACATGCTCGCCCTTTCAGCCGTGGGGTCGTTATAATGGTACAGTCAATCCCACTATTTGTTAGTGAAAGAGTTGGCACTGGATGGTGATGACAAGCTGCCTTCCCCCTAGTCTTGCACTGCTAAATTAGGGACAGCTAGTGCAGATAGCCCTTGTGTAGCTTTGCACAAAATTAAAATAAAACACACCAAAAAACACACAAACAAAAAACTAATAATAATAGTAATATTTTAAAAAATGTTCATGAGTAGCTCGTGCATAATGGAATTCAAAAGCATAGCAAGAGCTGCATATTTGTCACATGATTTACAACTTATTAAGGCATGAATAGTAATTAGTTAGGGGTTATAAAGGCAATAAAACAATAACATTTAACAATGTATACACATACACACACTATTATGAGCATAAAACTATTTAGTATAAACATAAGTAGTTTAATATCACAATTTAAAGTCATTCCAGACAGTCATTCTTCACTGCTTCATGGGTTACACCAGTAACAAGGATTTAGGTTTAGATATTACAGAAAAGGTTTGAAATTTTGAGACTAAGAAAAGTATTTTTAAGCTAAACATGGAAATCAACATTCAGACTAGCAAACAGAAATTCTCTATTTATTCATCTATACATATGTAAGTATTCACAGATACATTTTTAGTGAAAATACTTCATCAAAAAATATAATCTTTGGTGTGCAAAAAACTTTTTTATGTTTACTTAAAGCCTGCCAAATGATGTGAATACATTGTAATACTATAACAAGCACAGAATAATTGTTAGGTCAGTTCCTGGGATTGAGCCTGTCATGAGAAACTTAAACTATGAAGAATCAATCAAAGTTTTTCGTGTTAGTCGCACACATTCTTTAAATTTTGAGGTTTGAAACATTATTTTTTTGGACCATTTGATCCTGGGCAAGTTATTAGTGCTCTCACTCACTAACTTGTATCTTATTGTACTTTTCAGTCTTGTGTCCTTTCTGAGATATTTTTTAAAGTGGTATTGCCACAGTAATTTTGAAACTGTTTTTCTACATTTCTTTCTAGTGTGGAACAGGAGGGTGTTTGTTTGAACTCTCTTTGCAGTTAGCTATAATTGTGGCAGGGAAGCAGTTCATTAACGCCGTGGTGGAAATGGGTGTTCCGTAAGTTTTTTAGTTAAAATAGACATTTATTGTAATAATTTCATGTAAGAACATTTTCTATGACAGTTGGCTCATTTTGAGATATTAAAACTGTTGTACTTTTTTTTTCAAAAAGTGATTTTGATATGTTCAAGATTCATAGTTTATTAATGTTCAGTCAAACATGTAGTATGTCAGATTGTATGTAAAAATTAAACTATTTATACATTCATGTCAACAACAAAAACTGATATTATTTTAAAACTAGGTAAAAATATTTTTGTATTTATCTAGATGGCTGTTACGGGCTTACAAGAAGTGGTCAGTGCATAAAAAGGGTCAGTGTGCTCATGAAAACCATGCACCCACTCAGTGGGAGAGTGACTACAACTTAATAAACCAGGAAGAACTGGGTCTTTTTTAGTGAATATCTTGAAATGGGTAAGGCTTAAGTTTAAAATAATGATGTGAAAATAATTACATTAATAGATACATATGTTCTACATAAAAAGTTGAACAGATTAAAATGGTACTTTTTCCATGTCTGTGAAAAATGTTAGATCTTTAACAATGACCTTGTAGTTTGTACATCATTCAAGAGCCTTAAAATCAAGTTATTCTAATTGTAGTTAACTGAGTAACTGACTACTATGGAAATGAATGAAATATAATTATTTTAAGTATCTCCAACGTAGTTTAAAATACTTTTAGATATATAATGTATAATTAACAGTAAAGATGAAATGTGTGATATGATAATAATGTATGTGAAAACGTAGTTGGAGCAGCATTTAGAATGTTTTGATGATGTAGAAATGGATATGAATTGTGTTTATTGCTTAGCCTGAAGGGTTATAATGCTAAGATTAAACATTTGATTCCCGCTGTGGTTATGGGTCAAATTCCACATCGTACAACTTTGCATTTAACAAGAAACAAAGAAATTTTTTTTTAATGTTATGGGTTTCAGCTTGTTTTTCAGAACAGTTTAATGTATAGAGGAAACATTTATTGAATACCTGTAAAACAGCTACACCACCTCAATGATTAGTATTTTTTGGAACAGCCATTTTAAAGGTCCTTGTCTGTGTTTTAGTTTGTTTGTTTTTTAAATGAAATATTATTAATATGCTACTTGATTTTGATGTTAATGTTTCTGTCTTGACTTTCATGTTAAACTAGAAATTAAATCTCGTATTCAACCACCTTTAGACCTGAATCAACACCATAAGGTTAGAATTTCTGTGTAATAAAGTGTGATACTTCCAAGGAGTCACCACATGTATTATTGTTATTGTAGTCCACGAATTACATTAATACATTTAACTGTCTAAATCATAAAAACTTCCTCAAACATTAAATGTACAGTTCAATTAATAAACGTTTCTGTAATTTGTTCCCTTTTCCAGTGTTGCAGTTTGGATTTGTCACAATTTTTGTGGTTGCATTTCCTCTGGCACCATTATTTGCTTTAATAAACAACATCACAGAAATCAGGCTCGATGCTAGGAAGTTTATCACTTTCTTACGACGACCTGTTGCAGAAAGAGTTAAGAACATTGGTGAGTGCACAGTGTGGTGAATACAGCAAGCTGTTTAGTTTTAGTCTGTTAAGAAGAAAGTAAATTGACAATGTTACATATTTTTTATTTCAGACAAGTCTCTGATTTATTATGTTTATACATTATGTATTATTGCTCTAAATAATCACTACTTTGAATTTAGTTGTTATTTAAATGTTAGTATGTATTAAAATATGATATTTCTCAAAAGATTGGCATGTACTGTTCTCTATTATGACTCAAATATATTAAAATATGCAAAAAGAAAAACGTCACAAATTATAATTATAGTTATTACAAATTAGGGTTTAGGTACAAGAGTTTTAGAAACAATACTGAGTTTTATATATAATCTAAAACCCGATATTTTATCGACAGTTCAGGCCCATAACAAGCAAATTCAATCCGAGTTGAGACTGTCACACATCACTTAAGCTGGCTATCTTGTATGGCTTTGCACTGATTACAAACTGACTTTTTCAGGGATGCTATTTAATGTCCTTGTAGAAAAAATAATATCCCAAATTAATGTGTTGAAATTGAATGGTTTGTAATGTTCAAAATCTACTGCATACCTGGTTCCCAATTTTGTAGTTTTATGATTAATTAGTGTTAATCACAATAATAGCTTCTGAGGCCTATATCACACTGACTTTAACTGACTAATAATATTATTCCTGCTCTTGGGATGTTGGTTTATATAGTATATTGTGAGTTTCTAGAATATTCACCAAAGTTGGAAGATGCTAGTGTTTTCATAAAATAAATAAATATTAAATCTTACTCTTGAGATTCTTCTGCAAATTTCAAGAACAGATGGGACTTGTGCAATACACAGCCAACAATATACATCACATGCAAAAAAGGAAAACTATATTGAAATAAATGTAGGTACTAAAACAAATGTATCATGGTAAATCTGTTAGAAATCACAGTCTGAAGCTCTTAAAATGTAGACAATAATGTTGTGATACCCAACTTCTTTGTGACATACAAACACTCTTCCATTAACTGAGTGAGGACTGTCATTAGTAAATAATAACAATCATTTGACAGTCATGTGTGAACCAATCAGTTGTAAGAAATATTTGGATTTTAGCCTTTCAGGTATTTTCGTTATGACATTTCTAGTTACCCAGATAGTGAAGTAATCTAATATTCATACTTTGAAGTTTGTTTTATTTGAAACCTCGATTTTTTTTACACTAAATATACAGAGAAGAATTATTAGAGTTAATTAATAACTCCTGATTAGTCTTTAGTGATAAGTATTAATTCATAACTTAGCTGAGATATATATAATCCATTCTATACATGAATGTAATGTTAATGAAAGAGAATTGTTTTGTAAGCAAAAAAATAATAAAAAGATTAGACAGTAAAGTTATTGAAATATATTCCAGTTATCCTAATAGGTTGATTCTATTTTGATAGGAATATGGTACAGAATTCTTAATTCTGTTGGAAAGATTTCTGTCATCACAAATGTAAGTACAGAGAATTATGAGCAATGTTTGTACTTGTACTTAATACTAACTGTTAGTAATATCACATACATTGATTACAGTGATAAAGGAATACTTCATACGCATGTATGATATTAGAGTGAGACACCTTAAGAATCATTATAAGTGAAATAAACTCTTTGCATTTCCTTTCAAATTTTATCTAAATTATGAAATTATTTTGAGAAACGTTTGATGTTTAAGGTGATTATTAAATTAATGTAATTAATGTTATAAGTATAGGTCAGTTCCAAAACTGTAACTTAATATGATCTCTTTTAGAATTTCTGTGTACTTGTGTTCTTTCTGCAGTGATTTTCTAAAGCACCTTTAGTGGGTTTATAAAATACATTGATGTGATTTCTTTTTGTGAGTCAGTTTACAAGTTTACACCTACTGACCATTGGTTGTTATTAATTAAAGACGAAATTTTGTGCATTGAAGAATTGTCATGGTGTTGATCTATCACAATTTTGATGTGATATAAAAACTTAATTGTTACTATTATGAAGAGACAGGAGTTTATAATGTATTACATATTGATGTCAATAGAAACAATAAATTGTTTTTTACCTTTCTGATCACTTGAAGTACAGTGTTTTACTTTATTTTGGAATTCTATAGTATAATAATTCTATATAGTAAATTGATGTTCATTTAATATAAAAAGTAACAATGTCATAAGAAATTTAAGATGAAAGTGCTATTATTTTCTGTTCTATCAAGCATGGTTAGTGATGCAATAGACATTTAACACAGTGAATTTTATTATAATCCACAATGTCAAACCCAGTTAACTGTGTACTATGACGTTTACATTTGTGAATATTTTCTTCTACATTGTCCAATATACTTAATGGTGTGAAACTTAATAATGTTTGCTCTTACACAATCAAACTAAATAATATTACAGTATATTATTTAAGGTGAAAGAAAGTGTGTTATTTTCTGAACTGTTAATTCTATATTCTTACTTTTCAGGCACTAATTATTGCCTTTACATCAAGTTTTATAGAGGAGACATTTTATAAAGTTTTCATTTCACCAGATGGGTCACTGAATGGATTTCTGAACTTTACTCTGTCAGATTTCAACATCAGTGACTTTCCTGGTGATTTGAATATTCTTTCTGAACCTGACACCAGTGTGGAATACTGCAAGTAAGTGTTAATTTTGTTTTATTGTTTCAAATTAACAGAGCATAGAAAACAATGTATGTGTGATTAAGAACCAGTGTGGTGTCTCTTTAACCCTACTGACGTGAGACATCAAAGTGAACAAGTTACAACCGTTTTACGTAGATTCAAACTTTAACCCTATTGACATGGGATATCAAATTGTGCAAGGTACAACCATTTTATTGAGTTAGTTTCAAAGTTATCATCCATGAAAGTATTTTTCATCATTGCAACAACATTTTTACCACAATGAACCAGATTCAAGGCAGTTGAATGCAACATGGTACATTTGGCATGTATAAGTTGGTGGAAATGATGCCTAGCATGCAAAGATAGATGGGTACAGATGATGTCTATCATGTTAAATGTATGGGTGGAAATGATGTCTAGCATGATCAGACATATTGGAAAAGATATCTGGTATGCGTAGATCTTTCGATGAAGGTTATGTCTCGTATGCATAGACATATGGATTGAAATGATGTTTGGCATGTGCATATATAATGCTGTAGGTGATATCTAGCATGTGTAGATATATGGGTGGAGACAATAAAGGGTTGATTAAACTACTTAAAATAATACATATTATTAAACTTGGTACAACAAGATACTTTATAACTTAAATATTAGTATTACATAAGATTTAATTCTTAAGTTAAAAAATGAATATACTTCTCTACACAATCTGGTGATGCTCTGACTTTTCATTTACAAATATTTTTTTTTCTCTCCTCTTGTGAGGGTTTAAGATTGTTCAACCAATTAGAAACATATATATAGCAGATACTAACAACTCAGAATATAAAATTTCAACCCAAATGACAAATCCTTGTATTATCTTCTGTTTTTCAAGAAATTTGTGTAATTCTCATTTATATTGCTGTTGGACAATTGGTTGTATTTATATAACTAATAAAAGAGTGTATTCTATCCATCCATAAATCAGGCAAGTTTCTTTTTGTTTCGGCAGTCAAAGCCAATACTTCACGAAGCTAGCCTGATGGGTTTCGACAAAAAGTGTTGCTTTGAGTAGTAATTAATTTGTTTTTTGTTTTTTTATAAACCTAATTGTAGGTTAGTTAGAAATAACAGTTGTTTTACAATTCTATTCAAGTGCATTATGCAATATTTTTTAATGTAACATAATTATTCATAGTACTAAACAGAAATTTTATTATCCTTTTATAAACATTAAAAATAATCACAAGAGATTTCATAACATTCACCATCAGTTTTATTTTTTATTCTGAAAGAAGTAACATTTGTACAAAACTTTAATACATTTTTCTCCGAGGAAGATGAAAGGATTGTTTCTAGATTCTGTTTTATGTGCAGTAAAAAAGTTATACATCTTCAAGAGAGAGAACTTTACTGATTTTATCTTCAGCAAAATTTGAATCAACTACATCGACTCTCTCAATGACTGTATTTCAGGATTGATACACAAATATTGTTTAAATAAAACACAATAGAATTTGAAGAGTAAACCCTTCGATGATGTTATTTCTTTTCTGTTGGTACAAATCTATTAATATTTCCCAGACATCAGAGCCACAAAATTCCAACAACATCTCCTCACTCAATAGGATTTCAAAGGAACTTTTTTGGAAGAAAACTATAGAATTAATTTCTAACAATTTGATATTGCTAACAAACTTGGATATTGCTGTTCATATAAGAGCACAAAATGTACTTAGCTGTTTAAGTTAGAAAGTTAACTTTATTTTAAAAAACTTGTCTGAGTACAGATAACAATTTTAAGGTATAGTTAAAATTTTATGAAATGCAAAACATCCACTATAAAATAAGTTGTTTAAAATGCTGGCTTCTATTTTAAGGTCATTTTATTTCATGGTTTCAGGTACCAAGACTATAGAGAGCCCCCAACAGCAAGCAACAAATATGAATATAAGACGTTATATTGGCAGCTGGCTACAGCTCGCTTGGTTTTCGTTTCTATTTTTGTGGTTGGAAACAATTTTTCAAATTATAGATCTTATTTTTGATTAAACTTAATTACATTTGCAGTTTATTTTTAGTTTATACTAAAATAAATCAATTAACAGTAGCTTTCACTTAAGGACATAAAATACAACCTTCTTTCTTCAAAAGATAGAATATTTTTAAATGTTAATTGTAGAACTAACCTGAGACTTTATTTAACCAAAGTTTTCAAAACAAATATAAAGTGTGAATAGCTTTTATTAAAACACCTTTTATTTGTAATTTAAATTTTTTGAGGAAGCTAAATATATGTTTAGGTGTACATAAACCCACAGAACCAGTTGAGAATTGCTGTATTAAATTAACTTCAAGGGAGTTGGAAACTTTTAACATTTACTGAGACTGAAAATGTATAAACATTATAACTATGTTCAGTTGTTTTTAATGAAGCAACATAAATAGAGTATAAAAGGTAATACATTTTAATACAGCCAGGACAATCCTAGAATGTTTTTAAAAGTTTCAGTAACATTTACTAAGTTATCCTTCACAAAATGGATTGATTAATCATT
Source organism: Tachypleus tridentatus (assembly GCF_004210375.1). Classification (NCBI taxonomy): domain Eukaryota; kingdom Metazoa; phylum Arthropoda; class Merostomata; order Xiphosura; family Limulidae; genus Tachypleus; species Tachypleus tridentatus. Next base: position 39,021,517 of record NW_027467782.1, read on the forward strand.
TTTGTTAATAAACTATCCTTTTTATTACCCAATTCTATAAGTGTTAGATTTTTTTGTGGCTTCTGTTCATCCAGTAGAATGTTTTTCTTATTATGTAGCACTGATACTGTTCTGAATGACTGTACATGCTCATTAGTAATTTAAGAAGACTTCATGATTTAATCATTGTTCATAAAGTTTTATAATCTGTATTGGTTAAACAGTGTTATGTAAAAGGATTATGTTTTAAAACTGCTCCAGTGAAACTTATGTTTTTCCTTTTTTAGTGTCTTGTATTCATCATGACAACTCTAATTTGTTGGTTAATACCAGACATTCCAAAGTCTGTGAAACTACAGATTAGACATGAAAATCACATCGTCAATGATGTGATTATTGAAGAAGAACTGAAAAGAGCAAAATATCTTGGAAGGAGGGAAACACCATGATTTTAGAACATCATTTCACAGATTGGTAATATTTAAAAATTTGAACAAGGCAGAGTTTTTTTCTGTTTAAGAGGTAAGTGAACAGGTTGATAATAACATCTAATCAAATATCTATGGTCAATGAAGTCCAACAGGGAATACAGTTTCCATACATATATGTGCCACAAGAACAAGTACGTTTTAAACTTTGCAAAAGTCTATGTTATTTAGAAAATTTCTTCTTTCACTTAACATTTGATATATTGCAACCTCAAAGGTCAAACCTTGTTAAATCTTAAACAAATTATTTATTTTTGTTTATATACTTAATGTTTACACCATCTTGGTGACAACAGTTTTAAACTGTCTTGTATTATAACATTGACGTTTTCTTTTGTTGAATGTTTATAAGTACTTAAAATCTTTCACGTATCTTTTAGAACAGGTGTCGGCAACCTTTTAGGTCTCGGGAGCCAATCTGAATTTAGAACAAGAATACTGCAGGAAATCAAAATAAACACTTATGTTACACACACACACACTTAATGAAATACTGTGTAAGTAAAACTAAAGAAAATGTAAATTGATTATTATATTTACAGTGTGTTCTTTTAATGACATTGGTGCTGTTACATAGTTTTGTTCCTTTCCCTGAAGTCTGTTTCACAATTTATTAAATGTAATTTCATATTCAGTTTTCTACTATTATTACTGAGCACGTTTTTTTTGTTTTTTTTTCTGATTTAGGAGAATCTCTGAATACACAGGTAGAACCAAACATTGTGAAGATGATACTATAGAAGTGGAAGACCATTCCAGAGTTGTAGAATGAAGTAATATGCCTGCTCCTGCACCTTGTTCAAGGTGACGTGCCATCAGAATTCTAAAGAACAAGACTTGAACAGTGTTAACAGATCAACAACAAATGCTACAATCTGTTCCAAATTGTTATCAACTTTGTGTATGAATCTCAAACTTGTGTTCAGAGTTTGTTTCAGAAACACCATTGTTAAGATAATGTTTACTCTTTGAACTGTTTTAGTGTCTCCACAATATTAAGTTCCAGTGTTTTAAAATAATGATAAATCAGGAATTAAAGTTTTTAATTTTTACACTGGTCATCACTTTTTAAATCATTGTTAAGTAGATTTAGTGAAAAAGAAGCTATGTTTTTAATAAAGATCTTGAACTAAATTTTGTTCAGAGGAAATTTATCTTAACCTTCCTTTCTTTAGTTCAAAATTTGTCATCTATATTGTTTTTATCAGTGTCAATATACGTTGGTTGTCAGTTGTTTTTTTTAAGTGTGCTGTCAAATTATCAACAGAAAAAAATTCTTGAAATGATTGTAACAAAGAGTACACTAAAGTTATTTGATTAACTCAAAGGAAAATTCTTTAAAGTTAATGAAAACTTCAGTTTATGAATTAGTACTTACTGTTATAAATGTGTGCATCATTGAAAAATAGTGAATATTCACCTAGATGTATTGGATACAACTTCAGTTTTTAACAGATTTGTGTTTAAGTATGTACTTGTCATAATCCTTTAATAATAATTTGAATCACTCGTTAGGGTGAATGAAAATTTTAAAGTAAATAAACACTAGTTTATTTGTTTCGAATATTTATGTAACAGCAACCGCCCCTAGATTTCAACTGATACACTAGAGGGAAGGAAGCTGCTCAATAACACCCACCGTCAACTCTCGGACTATTATAATTACATCACTTGACCGTCAGCTTTTAGACTATTATAATCAAATCACAAGGGCGCCAGCTCTTAGACTATTATAATTACATCATTTGACCATCTGTTTTCAGACTATTATGATTACATCATTTAACCATCACTCTTACGGTATACTGAAAACCACAAAGTGTTTGCGCGATTTGTTTCTGCAATGGGATGCGAACCACGAATCCACAATCCAACACGCTAAGTGCTAAATCACGTCCTGCCCAGAGAGAACGAGCGAGCCACATAAGAGTAAAAATGTACTTAAGTAAAGACAAATGTTGGAAGAGAATTCTTCTTTAGATACGGTGTGTTTTGTTTACATTTATATTGCATTAAAATATTGTAAATAAATTGCATGTATATCAAAACTTTGTGTTCTGATGTCATTTGTGTTATTTATACGATAAAACTTAGATCATCAATCTCATACACTGGCACAGTTTTCTTTATTCTTATACAAGACGGTAGAGTACGTTTTGACACCGGAAATCCGATAAATATCTTTAATGGTTTATGTGCAATATGTGTGTTTCACACGTCTCACGCTACTGTTTAAAAGAGCAATATTTAGAATGTGAAATTATATTGAAAATTGCTTCGGTCACGGATGACGTTATTCACAGTTCTTGCTCCTAAAGGACAAGAAAGGATGTTTAGTTACGTACAGGAGAAAGTTATTCGTCAAGAAGAAAATGACCGAAAAAGTGAATTGATTGTCTGCCGAGAAACCACGATAGCTCAAAAGAGAGTTTCAATATCAATAACAGTGGTTGTACACGCACGACACAACCTCGGACATGCGCATTTTATTTCGCAGAAGATGTTTATCTTCTGTTTAATTACAAAAGCTTAAAGAAATTTAGGTGTATGTTTATTTGACAACACTGGGAAAAGTCGGCTATTTCTATAATTCGTTTTTTGGTTTGTTTGTTTGTTGTTTTTTTGACGAACTTTAGAAACATTTATCAAAAATCTAACCGCATCTTGACCATTTGGCACGATCGCGAAATCTAATATAAGAATCAGAGTACTTTATTTCTATAATGGAGTTAATGTGGACAGCATTACATTCGAGAAAGTGGCGCCACAATAAAGATTTTCTATCAGAAATTGGGTCAAAGATCAAACTGTTTCAGGTCAACACTACATTCCAAAAAAGGTGGTGCGGTGATACAGATTACCTATTAGAGATTGGGTCAAAGATAAAATATTTCGGGTCAACACTACATTCGAGAAAGTGGCTCCACAATAAAGATTTTCTATCAGAAATTGGGTCAAAGATAAAACTATATCAGGTCAACATGACATTCGAGAAAGGTGGCGTCACAGTAAAGATTTCCTTTTCGAGATTAGGTCAAATTTAAAACTGTCTCAACGATTTCTGCTTCGTACCGCCGTTTCATTTCTGTATGAGAAGTTGAAGTTTAACGTGATCATAAAAGATATTGTGTAGAAAAACCCAGACTAACTTTCGGTTGGGACAAGTTGTTTTGTTGAAGACTACAGCAATAATTATGATCTCCACGCCCCACAGGTTTATAACCAATGTCACTCCCTTGAATTAACTCTCGTAACACTCAACAAGCGTGTTAAGGCGTGCGACGTGTAATCTGAGGGTCGCGGTTTCGCATCCCCGTCGCGCCAAACATGCTCGCCCTTTCAGCCGTGGGGCGTTAAAATGTAACGGTCAGTATTTGTTGGTAAAAGAGTTGGCGGTGGGTGATGATGACTAGCTGCCTTCCCTCTAGTCTTACACTGCTAAATTAGGGATCTTCGAGTAACTTTACGCGAAATTCAAAAACGAACCAACACTCAATACTGTTTAGTTTAACGTCTAGAACAGTATAATTATTCTTAATACACTCCAACAAATAATATCAACAAAAGAGTGTCTTTTAGAGCTCAACCTGTGTTATAGCAGAAACAATCATATTGTAGTGTCTTTCAGAACAATTACTGGTGATTTTAACGGGCGTTTTGTATTAGAAACTTTTTACAACAAACGTGAGCAAACGTCGTAATGTGTATTATTGTAAATATACGTTTTACTCAAGCACGTGAATATTGTATGCGTACTCTCAAGTTTGTGTATACAAATATTTCTACAATAAATTTTAAAAGTATAATCACTGCCGTATAACTCTGTTTTTCATAAGGAAATCAGGAACGTTTTACCGAAGATTAAAAGAGAAGAGAAAATGTAATATTTCGTTTTAAAAACAACATATTTTGATTAATGTGTAGCTACGCCTTCTCCGACCTCTTTCGTTTAACTTTTATTGCCTTGTAACTAGGCCTGTTGCCGGGAGTGTAGGTGTGTCATAATTATTTTGTTCGAGTCAAAATGTTGGTTGTATTTCTGTTTGTATTTATTATATGTGTGTATTGCATGCGACTCCCACGTGGTTAATGTGGTATCCTAAACTTTGTGTTAAGTCTTTTACAGAGCGTTTTCGTTTTGTTTGTGAGTATTGAATATAATGATCATGCGGCTTGCGCTTCTTATTCCCAAGAAATCTTTCCCCTGTGAAAAAAGTTTGGAGACCCTGAGCTAGAAACAAACAGAAATACAACCAACATTTTATTTGCCAAAAGGTTGTCAAAGAAGGTGGCATTAGCAAAAGCAATTGTCACATCGCACATAGTGAGTACACATCTGAATTTCACTAAGCCGCAAAAAAGTTAGTGAGATTTATAAAATTGGCGTTTGGCTTTCAAAATATCTTCAATTTTCGGTTCTGAATTGCTATATCTAATCATTAGAATTGCTTTCAAATGTTCATCAGTCAACCTTGATCCAAGTACCGACTTCACACACTTCATTTTGAAAATGCTTGTTCACAGATATAAGTTATTCCGCACATTGATGTCATACCAGATTCGAACTGCTTCAGCTTTGGAAAATCATCTTCAGGTGTGCAGATGTAAAATACAAAAAGTTGTCTCTCTCTGTGCTTTGCTTTCAACACGTCATTTCCTTGCAAATCGATGACCTCCAGCTGAAGTTCCATTGGCACGTCATCAATGACACAATCAAAAGGATTTTGAAAAGGAGAATGTCACTTTCGATTCTGTCGAGATCCGAAAATCTCTCTAAAATGCTTATTTAAATCACCAATAATCTTTTCTGAAACTTCAGGTTAACATCTTCTGTGATTCCAGCATGAAACTCATTGAAACACTGAAAATGAGAGAGGTTTTCTCCTTCCAAATGTGCTTCAAACAATGACAGCTTTCTCCGAAATCCTTTAATGATTCTATAGAGATCACAGACAAAGTTATTCTCCTCCTGAAGTTTCAAGTTCAATTCATTCATGTGGGATGTGATGTCACCAAAATTGACAACCAAGTTGGATCCGACAGAAGTGGATCGGCTCTATATTTCTCGATAAAAAAATATATATTTCTCTTTTCAGCTTATAAAAACGAGACAAGACTTTACCGCGGCTGAGCCACCTCACTGCCGTGTGATAAGGCAAGTCACATAAATCCGAATCAATTTCTTCAAGAAACACCTTGAACTGGCGATGATTAAGTGCAAGACCCCGAATGAAATTCACTGCAGAAATGACTTGTTTCAGTACGCAAGAAATATCTAAGTCTTTTCTACAGAGTGCTTGCTCGTGTATGATGCAGTGTATGAACAGAGCGCTTCAGAGTTGAAGATCTTCCAACTGTTTCCTGATCAGACCCGTCTTTACTCCAGCCATGTTTCTTCCTCCATCAACTGTAACACCTCTAAGCTGATTCCACTGAAGGTTATAGTCTTGCAAAGTTTTATGCACTTCCATGAAAATGTCTTCTCAACTTGTTCTTCCGTGCGTGCTGCAAACTGATGCCAACTCTTCCGTGATCTGAAAGTCCAAATTAACTCCACGAATGAACACGAGAAGTTGTGACGCACTCGAAAGATCAGTAGACTCATCCAGTGCCAGAGAATACCATTGGGAGTTTCTTGCTTTTTGGCGTATCTGTAATGCGATGTTTTCTCCAAGTTCTTCTGCTCTCCGTACAACTGAAGTTGCTAAAAGGCTGATACTTTCAAAGAAATTGTCTTTTTTCAAGACACAGCTCATTTGCTGCTTCCGTCATACACTCTTTGTTGAAGTTGCCGTCAATAAAAGGTTTTCCTCGCTCTGCCATCCTATGCACTATTTTGTAACTTGTACGAGTGACAGATTTATTTTCAGCAAATTTTCTCGTGAAGAGATTCTTTTGAGATTCAAAAAACACGTATCATGGATTCAAATTTCTCAGAACGGAACTTCCTGAAAATTTCAAATATGTTGATCGATGTTTTGTTTCATAGTGACGCCAAAGATTGTACTCTCTTAAAACGGCAACACTTTCTGTGCATATCACACAAGTAGCTTTCTGTTTTCTTGTTTCCACAAAGAAGTGGTTTTCTCCCCATTCATCATTGAAAGCATGACACTCAAAGTCCACTTTTCTTCTTTTAAAAGCAGTCATGAAAAAAAACAGGGTCTGAAAATAAAAAACACAGAGCGCTGTGAGAAAAGTATTGTACTGGTCCAAGAACGCACAAACAAAATATATTGAAACGTACCTTTGGCACGAAACTTACCTGAGAACGAGTTTTGAAAAGCGCATAACCAGACTACTAGGAGAAATGAGCTTGCTGAAGCGGTAACCCAAGCCCGCTGAATTTACAAGACGAGTCGATGGGACGAGGGTTAAGTCTGTACTTGTTTTCGAAATCCTAATGCTTTTATAGATACGTGCCTCGATATGAATAAACGGGCAGCAAGGACGAAAGAAGAATTTTCCTATTGGTTAAAAAATGCGCGTGACAGCCTTGTTTCTTTTTTATCATAACGTCTTGTATTTGTCAGCTTGAAGCGACCATCGGTGTGATTTATTTTGTTATGACAGTCGGACATTTTAATTTCAAGCGGCTAGCTGCTGGCGGGCCGGTCAAAATTACCTCGAGGGCCGTAGTTTGGTGACCCCTGGCCTGCAACATTCAGTTTGTTTTTCTTCTCCATATTTGAGGGTTAAGCAATTGAAAAGTCGAAAGTTTGAGCGACCATGATACTAAAGACGTTCCTTTTTTTTTTTTTTTTACGGCTGAGGGTGCTTTATAAGTATGATCGTCGATTACATTGTTCGATATGATTTTAAACAACATCTTTATTGCGGAGGGTGTCGACGATTATTTGTCTTTCCTTTCTCGTGATTTGTGGGCCAAAGATAGAGACAGCTGCATTCTTTGGCGTTTCTCACCTGGTCATTAAGATTCGTGTTCCATAGGAAATTTCAAATTCAACATCAATATTTTCATGCTTTCTTCCATTAGTGAATTTATTTATTAGTTGGATATTTAATCAGTTCCAAGTCTCTAACCTTGTATTCATTTCTTTTGGTATTCTAACATTTTGTTTGTGATCTCATATGTTGCAAAGTGCTCTGTTTTTAATTTTTCACATTCCTCAGATTTATTCATGACCTTTTAGTTATTTTATATATTTTTATTTTAAGACGAAAAATAAATAAAATCATTGTTCATCAGTCACAACCGATCAACAATAACAATAAGAGGTGCTTCAATGTGTTAAAAGTTCAGCTGTCTTTACCTGTCCATCTTCCTATCTTTATCATGCTGTTTTCCTATCTTTATCTATCAGCCTGTCTATCTTTACCTCTTAGTCTTTGTGTCTTTATCTACCGGTGTTCCTTCTTTTTATCTACGCGTTTTCTTGGCTTATCCAACAGTTTTCCTGTTATTGTACACCTGTCATCAAGGTACTGTTAATATAATCTATAAGTGTTCTCACCCATTTCAGTCTCTTGGTGTTGGGCTTCTCTGTGTCACATTTTAACGATCCACAGAAGGTAAAGTTACAGTAAAGTGTGAATGTTGTATTATGTTCTATTTAATATTATAGAGACAAGTTATGGCAGTATCCGTGTAACAACTTAAATAAATGTTTTTCTTTTCTTTTCGAGTTACGAAGGGAGAAGTGTAATGAGTAGGAACAACTGTGTTAGAATTGAAACAACGTTCCAAACGAATAGTGGGATTGGCCGTCCAATTATGACGCCCCACTGCTGAAAGGGCGAGCATGTTTGGTGCGACCGGGAGTCGAACCCGCGACCCTCGAATTACGAATCGAACGCCTTATCTCACCTGGCCATGCCGGACCAAATCTGAAAGAAGTCAATTGGTTACAGCGACCCCGTAACAATAAAATCTTTGAATTACAAAAAATAATGAACGACTTAAGGCTTGGGCACCGTATGTTTGCGTTAGGCTTAAAACTAATTGAATTATGAGCCAAGGATAGAACCAGAAACACACACATACACTTCATGCTGTATGAACGTGCAAGACACACTTGGATGTTTTCTTATTCTGAACATTGATAAACTGGTTGTGACGTACAACCTTTGATAGTCGTAACCGACAAATTAATCAGTTGGGTGAAGACAGACTCTGCTCGAACTTTGTTTTCTGTTTAAGTTTTCTGGCTGAATACTTCCCTCGGTTTGTTTTACACCACATACAGAGAATAATATGTGGTTAGGTTTACAGATATGTGACAGAGTTAATTACATCTTAATACAGTAAAGACAGGTTGAGAGGATTACTGTTAAGTCAACAGTGAAACAGCTGTTTCCTTTTGGTTCTGACAGACAACATAACGTATGGACGTTTAAAAGTTTAATATTGCAACGATAAAAGACAAACTGAGAACACGCTTAAAGTTTGTATTTATGATTAACTGCTTATTTTGAACATTAGTTTATTCAGAACCGAAATAACCAGATGTAAAACTGAACCTGTCAGGATTGGAACCTTCGATTCTCCAGAGACGTGGGTTAGAATACCGTTTGATTCTAATTTCGCACCAAGTCAGATTTTGGAATAAATGAATAAAACGTGCAAACGGTTCTGTTTCCTATTAAAGTATTTATATTTTTAAGAAAGCCACCAAGCCTAGCCGTCCCTAATATTGAAGTGATAGTCTAGAAGGTAACAATTAACTCAACACCACCTACCGTCTACTCTTGGGCTGCTCTTTACCAACAAAAGCGAGATTGATTGTCACATATAACGCTCCGAAGGCTGAAAGGATGACCACGTTCGAGTACGGGTTTCGATCATGTGACCAGCAGATTGCGAGTCTAGGGCACTAACCACCAGGCGATGCAAAGCCAGCTAAGGGATGCACTGTCACTCTTATAACGCACCAATATATTATAGTGTAGGGAATATTTTACAGTATCGCGCGGAATCGAAGTAGATTCGATAGCTCCAAAATCCAGAGATCTACTAGCCCGGACTCAAAATCTAATAGAAAGAGTTGTAAAGTAAACTATTATGATATGGGGAAAGAGAAGGTTTACAGTGACGTAATATTAAAATGACATCTGAGTATCTGAAGCCTGGAAAATCTAATAACAATCAGCGAGTCTTACGGGTCGAACAAGCGTATGTGTACATTAACAAAAGGGCATAAAGTTAGGTAAAATACTTTTCCTTTACTGACACGTGCATATAAAGTTCTTCGTGAAGAATGTAACCAGACCCTCTGTCAAGTAATGAAAGTGACTTAGAAGCTGTGGGTAGAGGAAAAAAGTAACGTAGACACTTTCCATTATCCGGCTGTAAAACAACAAATCGTTGTTGAGTATTTTTAGTTTATGATCTGTCTCAGTATGGCAGCAGTTTGAAAGTTTAAACAGATTTTATCGGATGATTATTCAATTGCAAAATTGAAGCACACACACTGTGTTGCATCTGATAGTTGATTACTACAACTGTAACTTTTTAAACGTACTATGTTAGTTCCTTGGGTTGAGTATTTACAAGTACAGGTTTGTAACACATTGTGTCACTTCATATTTTTGACTATTATACTGTCTGAACTGTGTAACAAGTCATCTGACTACATTGCGTCTCCACTACACTATAAATTACTTGTACTGTAAATAAACATCTTTCAACATTAGACTTGATTTGACATTTTCTTTGAGCTAAACTTTGAAGAAACACTTGTATTAAAATGTGAAAAACCAACCAACTCCAAATACTTCCTCGATGTAAAAGTAATTTCTCATCAATAGAAGGCGCCTCGCACGAGTGAGCACGAAAAAAAAAACACATCAATTCTAAATGTTCGAAATCTGGGTCATAATTTACTCCGTAGTCACAGAGAATGGGGCCCCACAAATGATACAAGAACAATAAACCTGGGTGTTAGTGAGTGTTATGTTAAGGTTTTGAAAATGTATGTGAAAAATAAAATAATTATGATAATAATCGGCTTGTAATACTCGCAGTAACTACGACCACGATTTGTTTGTGTGTTTATTTTCAGCCCAAAGCTATACAATAGGCCATTTGGGCTTTTACATCGAGGGAAATTGAACCTCAGATTATAGCGTTGTAAATTGTAACCATAGCTTTTACCCACTAGAGGGCAGCACCATCTAGAAGTTTTTTATGAAGTCTTTGTCTAATATTTCTTAAAGGTATACCTTTCTTGATAAGAAAAAGAAAATAGTCCTCGTCGACGAAAGGATATTTCAGAAACAAATAGTTCACGTGGAAAATTAAGAAAAATATGATTTACTAGCACAAATACTAACTGCTTTATATAAAAGAAAAACTTTTAATTTAAAAGAGAAAGATAATAAAAAATGTTTCGATTATAGAGTCTTTTATTTGTTCCCCTGCCTCTCTTGTCAATGAATCAGTTTCTGGATTTACAACAGAAGGATCGGGTTTTTATTCCTCACAGGAGATAAGCTATGTAATGCCCGGTGTTTAGCTTTGTTTTAAAAATCGAACGACTCGTTTGTACGTTTTAGCACAAAGTTACAGAACAGGAAATCTCTGTTGGATTCGCTGCGAGAATCGATTCTCGAGTTTTAATGTTAACACGGCCTGAAATTCTTGAAACTGATAATTCCAATCAAGCGTATGTTTATGTTTGTGTATTTTTCTTTTTTGAGAGTCGCATCGGTCTATCTGCTGACGACGGGAATCGAACAGCTGATTCTAGCGTTGTAAATCCGTAAACTTACCGCTGTACTAGCGGAGGACCCTACCAACAGAGGCTGTTTGTTAGATATTAAAATATTCTAAAATATTTGTTTCATACAACTTTACTAATAAGACTGAGAACAACGTTTCGGCCTTCTTAGGTTCACTATAATGTAGTCTTTTAATTTGGTGACATCGTATGCTTATTATTTAGTTTGATAATTTTATTTGTCGTTGGCCCTTACGCTAAATTACTGACAAGAGGAAACACAGTCGATCGGCTGCGCTTGTCGTCCATCATAAGGAATAAACTGTCACTCTTATAATGGGCCTACATCTTGCAGTGCAAGAAATGTTTTGTTTATTGTACAGATCTGAAATGCAGAGCTCTACCGTAGGACTAACCTACTCTGCAGATATGTACCATCACTTCGTACTAAAATGGACACAAATTTAAAAGACGTGAAAACCTGTTTTAAACCATTCAAATGTAACGGCTTATGCCCAAAATAAACTTCCATAATCACACCAGTATTTACAAAATCGGACAAACATTTTACTTACAGTTGATATTTCATTCCACAGAAAAACAAACTTCACTTGACGATAATAATCGTAAATATTCTCTGATGATTAGTCTATAATTACGTAGAAAACATTTAGCACAAACGGAAATTGAGTAATTTTGTCGATGTCAAGAAAATTTGTTTGGAACATTTATGTAAAAGCTACACGAGGGCTAGATGTCCTGAAATATGAATTGAGAGACTGGAGGGAAGGCAGCTAGTGAACAGCACCCACCACCAACTATTGGGCTACTCTTTTACCAACGAATAGTGGGATTGACTGTCATATTATAACGCCCCCCACGGCTGAAAGGGCGAGCATGTTTGGCGCGACGGGGATGCGAACCCGTGACTCTCAGATTACAAGTCGCACGCCTTAACACGCTTGGCCATGCCGGGCCAGTGTAATAAAGTAAAGTAATTTGTCCAAATACAAAACAAATGTTTTAAAATACGATTATAATAACATTGGATTATCAAAACGTTAGCACCGTTTCATAAGTTCTAAATACAACTATTAGAAAGAATTGTTACCAAGTAAGCGAAAAACTTCGCGAGCAGTGACGTACGTTCATTCAGTGTTTGTGGTCAAAATACCATGGTTCTTTACCTGGAAAATTTACAGTGAAGAAAAATTTGTAAAAATTACTGTTTTTAATAGTGTTGTAATGACGCAAAAAACTACCATTCAGTGGATACGATTCGATAGTAAAAAAGGAATTATGTACCATAACATAACAAGTGAAGAAGTTAATTATGAAACTTAATAAGGTAACTGAATAGCGAAATAACAAATTAGCTTTATTAAGTAGTCAATGGAAAGACTGTGTTTGTGTTACATATCCTTACAAGTTAAGTGAATCGAAGTTGATTTAACTAACTGTGTTTTACTGAGTTGTATAATATGTAAATTATCGTAAAGAAAACGTTGAGATTTTTTTCTTATATAGTTCAATAACGTATGTTCGGAATGAAAAGCCAGTAGTTTTCTTGCTATATTGTCTAACAATGTAAATATGTTGGAAAACCTAACTGATTTTATGTTATATAACTATATAGTTGGAGTTATTACATAACTCTATTGCTTGTCTACTAGTAAGGAGCTCAAATAATATAATGACCATTATTTTTCTTCGCTAATTATCTGTTTAAAGTGTAAAGAAAATATATATACAGTTGACAAATTGTAAAGGTTGTTATCAATGTTTAATATGAAAATATATTATAAATGTAAGAAATATCATATTTATTTAATTGTTATTTTTAATATGTTAAATAAAGATAATTTTTTAGTTTAAAGAATTATACACGTTACTATTATTATTAAGTTACATTTGAAGTTTTCTTTCTGTTTTATGTAATCGATACAATGTGTAAAACGGTTTTAAAAACAACTCTCTCTCTCAAGGTTACGTTCCCCTGGGCCTCCAAACCAGCAGTTGTAAGATATCCTTGGTGGATGGAAGAGCTAGCACTAATTTCGATTTGTCTTATTGCTTTGTGGTAAGCTACATGTTATCTTCCAGTTCTTGATAATTAAAGTATGTGGAACAGGGGTGAGAGAGCATCTGACCTCAATACCCAATTATCTTTTAATTGAATAGTAGGGTTGGATATTTGAAAATGTCAGTGCCCCTTTGGTAGTTAATTTGTGAAAATCTAATATGAACCTAGTAAAGCTGAATATGTTTAATTAACCTTATTTATGAGGTCAAAAAAAACTTTTCAGTTATAGTTAACACTTCTCACCAAACTTCTATATGGTGATTTATCAAGTGTTTTTGTAAATTTGTTTGTTTACGAAAAACAAAAACAAAAAAGACAACTATTTAGAGTTGATCTTTATTAGTATTGTTTATATAGAAAACTGAAAGACAAAATCGCGTTTTATTTCTCATTTATTTTTGTTATTGTTTCGCGTTATTTGCTGTTTCTGCAACGTGAATGAAAAAGCCCGGGCGAATGGAAAGCCCTGAAAACCGCGTCCTCGGGTCTTGTGGAGTTTTTGCCTATACAATGCTAGAAGACCAGGCGCTTGTAACTGAAAAGTTCACCCCTACTGAATTAGATATTTTAGAAGCTGTTTCAATGATCCATGAATGTGAGAAGGCCCCGACAAATAAGTTTAATAAAAGAGAAAATAATATGATGTTAAAGCAAAAACTGACACAACCAACCATCTTGCAGACAAAAAATGACCCCGCTAGTACAGTGGTAATTCTACGGATTTACAAAGGTAAAATTAGGGGTTCGATTCCCCTCGGTGGGCTCAGCAGATAGCCTGATGTGGCTTTGCTATAAGAAAAACACAAACACCCATACAATAAATGGAAAGTACACAATAGAAAGGAAAACAGAAAGAGCGGAAAACGTGAGCAAGCCTGCTTCAGGTTTTGATAAAACTAAATCAAAGAAACGCGTTAAGACAATCGTGAATGATGACAAACCTAAAGAGACATTAAACTCTCATTTACTGACAACGGTTCGTATTTTTAAAGTTCTTTTACTTTATAGTACTCAGTATTATACACCATAAGTATATAACCATTAAAAACAAGAATCTGCTCTTTATATTAAACTTTCACTTCCTACAAGTTTATTTATACCTACACATATATATATATTGCACTGAGCAACTGAAATATAATGGAATTAATAGTACATTATTAATGCTAATGCAAAATTACTGTTATAAAATAATTAGAACCGTTCTCATATTTAATTTCTGTGAATATCTGACATCTTATTATCTGTATCCGGTTCAAAATTCAATTAATTTCTCATTTATTTTACGTTTACGATTAATATTTAGGAGAAGTGAGTTCACATTTTTAGAGTTAAAAACATTTCACTTTAATGTAATGTATACTGTGTCAAACTGTGTGACCAATATCATATCGATGTTGCATGCTTACAATCAGTGTTGTTAAGATCCTGAGGCATCCACAACTACTGAAAAAGATGCATTCAGAGAATCCTTAATGTTCAGAGTAATTTGAATACATGTAATTCTTCCAAAAGAGACCGATACATGTTCGATACTATCGAGGTCTGATAAGTCTGTACCCAAGTTAAACCGGTCAATCATCTCTTCTTCAATATTATTACACGTGGGAAGACAATTATCATCCATTCAGCTGAAGTCAGAACCAAACGTAAACATATATGACAGCATATTATGTATCGTCTTAATGACATCTGGAAAACATAAAGGTCAGAGTGTCCATTCGTGATTTTTCATTATCACACATATTTCCACCACTGATATAAAAGTGAGTTATTTTGTGTCTTACTATAACTAAAATATACCTTGTCTCAGTAGTATTACCAAACCTCTTGTTTTTTTAACCGTACATACACTGAAATGACGTTCGGTTGCAGCTACGAACATCAGATTCTGTTTTTAACAGTTATCACATAATTGCAGCGAATCGTTAGATAACGGTAACTTACTTAAATGTGGACTTTATTCTTTTTAGTCCAGTACCAGTGTATTTGTACCATTTTGTTACACGTGATTCCACCATATCTTGTTAATAACACTTTGAGACATTTTGCATCAGTGTTTGTTTTTATAGTCAGCCAACTTTCATTGGTCTTACAGACATTTAGTGAAATATCCAGCTGTCTTCTTTTGGACTTTACTAAGATTATTGAATATTTTAAAGTACTATATAAACTGTGTGATTTACTACAGTGTTACAACTATGATAAGACAGTTTGAAAACTCTTCCTCTTTATAGTCCTTTGTAGTTCAGATTACATAACTTTTCATGCTTAATTTATATAACGTAAAACCTTTATGTTATTGTTACTATGTTAAACGTGCAAAAAGAGTTATTATATATTATCCATTCAAGCCTTTATTGGTGACTTTCAGTAACTTGCATTGAATGATTATTGTATATTGTATATACATATATATTTATGTATTGTACATCATCAGAGCTTGTAGCTGATGTTCTACAATTATATTTAGATAATAAAGAATAATAATATGAAGCTCGTAGTTCTGTATCGGAAGAAACATCGAGAAATTATACGGTTCTTCTCTCCTTTTTTTTTTTTTAATTTCACGCAGAGCTACACGAGGGCTATCTGCGCTAGCCATCCCTAATTTAACAGTATAAGACTAGAGGGAAGGCAGCTAGTCATCACCTCCCACCGCCAACTCTTGGGCTACTCTTTTGCCAACTAATAGTGGGATTAACCGTCTCATTATAACGCCCCCACGGCTGAAAGGGTGAGCATATTTGGTGTGACGGGGATTCGAACCCGCGACCCTCAGATTACGTCGCATGCCTTAACCCACTTGTCGGGCAACACGGTTCGGTTCTTCTCTAAGTGTTCTTAAAGCCTTTTGTAAGCAAAGTTTTATTTCCTCATATTTCTTGTTAAGTTTTTATTAAACAAAATTCACATGACCTTTCATTAAAATTTCTTCTTAGAACGTCCTGTTATATAGCTTGTATAGTATATACGTATATGTTTATAATTCGCTCTAATCATATATTTTGTTGCCTACGCAGTCACATATATCCTTATGTATTTGGTTTTTTCTCAAAATCTACTATTGTTTATCACCACACGAAATGTTTTTAAATTTATTGTCCAAGACGTACATTTGGCTAAAAACACTTTAACCTTTCAAACGTTCAATGACATATATAATCGTATACATCTCAATTTAAGCAAAGGACTTCAACAGAAACAGTCAACACATAAGTACTGATTTTACGTTTCTGTTATCCTTTACACAGTTAAAGTGGTAGTACAGTTAATGACATTAGTTCGAGATTTAACAGAAGAACTCCGATGGATTAAGTCGATAGGATAATGGAACGTAATGCTTAAAACAATGCTTGATATGTACAAATAGCGTATTAGGAAACGAAATTATTTGTACAAAGAGGTTGGTACTAGAGAAACCAGCTACTAACCCTCTAGTAGCACAGTGGTACGTCTACGGACTAGTACTACTACAAACCGGATTTCAATACCTGTGGAAGGCAGACCACAAACACATACTAATATTGTTTACATATTAATATTTTAAATGTGTTAGTGTCCTACAAAACCTGTGTATCATGTCGTATTTTAGCTAAAGTACAAAAGCGATGGAACGATAAGATAAAGCTTTATTTGCACTAAATAATCTAAATGACATTTAGTAAACAAACAAACACACGTAACCGACAAAGTATATTGTAATAAATGTAACTGATTAAATAAAGCTCAACTGGTGCACCGCTGACTGTACATTAAAACACTTAGAAATATATTTAGTGATAACAGCAGAATATAACAAGAACAATAAGTATAGTTGTAAAACTGTATCTTAAAATGTGTGTGTATGTGTGCCACTTTGGATGAAATGTAAAAATATAAATAATTTAATGCTGTTTCATTTGAGTTTGTTTTAATTATGCGAAAGTTAACTTAAATGCAGTCCATCAGCTGTTACAGCGGTAAGTCTTCGGATTTACAACGCTAATATCAGAGTTCGATTCTCCTCGGTGGACTCAACAGATAGTCCAATGTGGCTTTGCTGTAAGAGAAAACACACACACACTTAAATGTAATTCAAACCTGCTGACATGTATGTAACAAAGGTTTAAAATAATTTGTTATTTTTAAACCGTCAACCTATAATGATGGAGTATTCTGAAGCTTCAAAAATAGAATGATAAAAGGAAAATTCTTCATTGCGAGTAATAGAAGCTGTTATACCAAACAAGAGGTTCAGAAGAGATGACGTTCTGCAATCCCGCTGATTAAATGTATTAAGATATCACTGACGAGGCCCGGCATGGCCAGGTGGGTTAAGGCGTGCGACTCGTAATCCAAGGGTCGCGGGTTCGAATCCCCGTCGCCACAAACATGCTCGCTCTTTCAGCCATGGGAACGTTATAATGATACGGTTAATCCCACTATTCGTTGGTAAAAGAGTAGCCAAAGAGTTGGCGGTGGGTAGTGATAACTAGACTAGCTGACTTCCCTCTAATCTTACACTGCTAAATTAGGAATGTCTAGCGCAGATAGCCCTCGAGCAGTTTTGCACGAAATTCAAAAAACAACAACAAACATATCAATGACGAATGTCGTAAAAAATAAAGAAATCGGGATGGTAATAATGCAGACAAGGTTAGTGTCTCAGAACTAAGTAAAAGGAAAATTTATCTTTTGATGAATTCGGATCTCATGAAACATTCCAGAAACATAAAACATTCTAGAATTCTATCACAAACTATTTTCTAAATCTCAACCTTCCTTTCAACTTCTTGATATAAAAGTGAAACACGAAGATGATCTGGTTAAAAGCTGAAGACGTTTGGAAAACGAATTTCAAACTCAGAAACGTATTTTTATTGATCGAATGAGAATAAAGTATTTGCAAAAAGTTTTGTGTTGTTGGATTTAGTTTCAAAAATAAATTGCTATTGTGTTACTATTTACGTATTAAAAACGTGAATCTATCTTTTAAATTACAGTATTATTATTACATTTTATAATTATAAAGTTTTGTCTTGAGAATTTCATATTATGTAGATCATAGATTTAACGATGATATATAAACTGTTGGCCCAGCATGCCCAAATAGTTATTGCGCGCGATTCATAACCTTACGGTCCTGAGTTCGAATACCCGTCACATTAAACATGCTCTTTCTATCAGCTGCGGTGAATCCAACTATTCCCCAAAATAAAGTTGTCCAAGAACTGGCGATAACTAGCTGCGCTCACTCTCGTCTTTCACTGCTAAATTAGGGACGACTAGCTCAAATAGCTCCTGTGTAGCTTTCTGTGAAACTAGAAAAGCAAAAACCAAACAATGAAAAGTCCGTGAGTACAACTACTTCATATGGACAGAGGTCATGTTTTCAGTCCTGTATGTATGAGTGTGATTGTCAGTTAAATTTCTCAAAAACGGCCGATTGCACTTTTTCGAGGGTTGGAAAACATTTAGACTGTTATCTAACTGACTAGTTTGTGTAGGGTTAAGGTCACAAAAATACAAAGAAAGAAACATTAACATGGAGATCGATTTTTCACGTTATTTTCGCTCTGTGACTGAGTCAGAATAGTCACATTTTGATGAATAATGGTGAGCACTTTTAGAATATTATTCCTCATTGTAATATCAAAATGGTTCTTATCTGGTTAATAAAGACAGACACATGGAGACATTTTCTATTTGGAGTCGAATATGATCAACTCTGCGTTGCGGAAGTATTGGCTATAGTGAGTGCCTCTCTCGTTAGAAATGCATTAAACACACAACCCTTTCCTCAACCAGAAGCGTGGTACTTACTGTTTAAGGAGATAGCAAATAAAGAAGGAAGAAACCCTGAAACTGAGTGCTGTATCAAAATATGCATTCTGTTTGATGGTAACGCATTTCAGGCAAGACTTATAAGCAGTCGAAGAGACATAGGATTTTGGAATGTCCTCACCAACTTAAAAGTAATCATAACAAACACACACTGACTGTTTATTTTGTTTCAGATCACGTTATACAATCTTTTACTATTATGTGTTCGAGACTCTCTTCCTGACCCTTGTGATTTCCACGAAACCATCACCACCTTTTATAGCATCAATTCCTATTGAGCTTTCATAAATGGACTTGCCTCAACAATAAGTCAATAGGTCCATCAGTATTGCGTCTGTAATAACTGTAATTACAAGTCTAACGGCCTGGAGCTATGAACATGAAATCAATAAAGGGTAAAATAGTTGTTGTTGATGACATGTAGAAGAGTGGTCGAGTTACTCTCAGGATCTGAAAAGAGATACAATTATGAGGTGAAGAAGGCGACTCACGTAACTCACCCATTAACTTTAGAGTTTCTGATGATGATGGATCATTTATAAACTCTAAATTATAACGACATATTTCATAACGAATAAACTTAGTATTCCGAAAATTGTTTAATTTAGAAGCTTAAAATCAAGAGAGGTCCACTTCAGTCCATACTTTTGAAAGATAAGCTGGACCTACATCATAGTAATTCTAATTTATTTTAACATCACTGAATTCTGTAACTCGTTATAAATATTCCATAATTAATATTTCATCCAAGACAAGTTTGTCTGTTTTGGGCCCGGCATGGCCTAGCGCGTAAGGCGTGCGACTTGTAATCTGAGGGTCGCGGGTTCGCGCCCGCGTCGCGCTAAACATGCTCGCCCTCCCAGCCGTGGGGTGTATAATGTGACGGTCAATCCCACTTTTCGTTGGTAAAGAGTAGCCCAAGAGTTGGCGGTGGGTGGTGATGACTAGCTGCCTTCCCTCTAGTCTTACACTGCTAAATTAGGGACGGCTAGTACAGATCGCCCTCGAGTAGCTTTGTGCGAAATTCCAGAAACAAATTGTCTGTTTTGAATTTCGCGCAAAGCTACTCGAGGGCTATCTGCGCTAGCCGTCCCTAATTTAGCAGTGTAAGACTAGAGGGAAGGCAGCTAGTCATCACCACCCACCGCCAACTCTTGGGCTACTCTTTTACCAACAAATAGTGTGATTGACCGAAACATTATAATGACCCGACGGCTGAATGGGCGAGCATATTTGGCGCGACCGGGATGCAAATCCGCGACCCTCAGATTACGAGTCGCACGCCTAAACACGCTTGGCCATGCCGTGCCAAAACAGACGCAATATCATTATGTAAATGTAACATAAAATAAAATAATTACGATTGTTTGTTTTTGGAATTTCGCACAAAGGTGCTCGAGGGCTATCTGCGCTAGCCGTCCCTAATTTAGCAGTATAAGACTAGAGGGAAGGCAGCTAGTCATCACTACCCACCGCCAACTCTTGGGCTACTCTTTTACCAACAAATAGTGTGATTGACCGTTCCATTATAACGCCCCCACGGCTGAAAGGGCGAGCATGTTTGGCGCGACCGGGATGCGAATCTGCGACCCTCAGATTACGAGTCGCACGCCTAAACACGCTTGGCCATGCCGTGCCAAAACAGACGCAATATCATTATGTAAATGTAACATAAAATAAAATAATTATGATTGTTTGTTTTTGGAATTTCGCACAAAGGTGCTCGAGGGCTATCTGCGCTAGCCGTCCCTAATTTAGCAGTATAAGACTAGAGGGAAGGCAGCTAGTCATCACTACCCACCGCCAACTCTTGGGCTACTCTTTTACCAACAAATAGTGTGATTGACCGTTCCATTATAACGCCCCCACGGCTGAAAGGGCGAGCATGTTTGGCGCGACCGGGATGCGAATCTGCGACCCTCAGATTACGAGTCGCACGCCTAAACACGCTTGGCCATGCCGTGCCAAAACAGACGCAATATCATTATGTAAATGTAACATAAAATAAAATAATTATGATTGTTTGTTTTGGAATTTCGCACAAAGGTGCTCGAGGGCTATCTGCGCTAGCCGTCCCTAATTTAGCAGTATAAGACTAGAGGGAAGGCAGCTAGTCATCACTACCCACCGCCAACTCTTGGGCTACTCTTTTACCAACAAATAGTGTGATTGACCGTGACATTATAACGCCCCACGGCTGAAAGGGCGAGCATGTTTGGCGCGACCGGGATGCGAATCTGCGACCCTCAGATTACGAGTCGCACGCCTAAACACGCTTGGCCATGCCGTGCCAAAACAGACGCAATATCATTATGTAAATGTAACATAAAATAAAATAATTATGATTGTTTGTTTTGGAATTTCGCACAAAGGTGCTCGAGGGCTATCTGCGCTAGCCGTCCCTAATTTAGCAGTATAAGACTAGAGGGAAGGCAGCTAGTCATCACTACCCACCGCCAACTCTTGGGCTACTCTTTTACCAACAAATAGTGTGATTGACCGTGACATTATAACGCCCCACGGCTGAAAGGGCGAGCATGTTTGGCGCGACCGGGATGCGAATCTGCGACCCTCAGATTACGAGTCGCACGCCTAAACACGCTTGGCCATGCCGTGCCAAAACAGACGCAATATCATTATGTAAATGTAACATAAAATAAAATAATTATGATTGTTTGTTTTGGAATTTCGCACAAAGGTGCTCGAGGGCTATCTGCGCTAGCCGTCCCTAATTTAGCAGTATAAGACTAGAGGGAAGGCAGCTAGTCATCACTACCCACCGCCAACTCTTGGGCTACTCTTTTACCAACAAATAGTGTGATTGACCGTGACATTATAACGCCCCACGGCTGAAAGGGCGAGCATGTTTGGCGCGACCGGGATGCGAATCTGCGACCCTCAGATTACGAGTCGCACGCCTAAACACGCTTGGCCATGCCGTGCCAAAACAGACGCAATATCATTATGTAAATGTAACATAAAATAAAATAATTATGATTGTTTGTTTTGGAATTTCGCACAAAGGTGCTCGAGGGCTATCTGCGCTAGCCGTCCCTAATTTAGCAGTATAAGACTAGAGGGAAGGCAGCTAGTCATCACTACCCACCGCCAACTCTTGGGCTACTCTTTTACCAACAAATAGTGTGATTGACCGTGACATTATAACGCCCCACGGCTGAAAGGGCGAGCATGTTTGGCGCGACCGGGATGCGAATCTGCGACCCTCAGATTACGAGTCGCACGCCTAAACACGCTTGGCCATGCCGTGCCAAAACAGACGCAATATCATTATGTAAATGTAACATAAAATAAAATAATTATGATTGTTTGTTTTGGAATTTCGCACAAAGGTGCTCGAGGGCTATCTGCGCTAGCCGTCCCTAATTTAGCAGTATAAGACTAGAGGGAAGGCAGCTAGTCATCACTACCCACCGCCAACTCTTGGGCTACTCTTTTACCAACAAATAGTGTGATTGACCGTGACATTATAACGCCCCACGGCTGAAAGGGCGAGCATGTTTGGCGCGACCGGGATGCGAATCTGCGACCCTCAGATTACGAGTCGCACGCCTAAACACGCTTGGCCATGCCGTGCCAAAACAGACGCAATATCATTATGTAAATGTAACATAAAATAAAATAATTATGATTGTTTGTTTTTGGAATTTCGCACAAAGGTGCTCGAGGGCTATCTGCGCTAGCCGTCCCTAATTTAGCAGTATAAGACTAGAGGGAAGGCAGCTAGTCATCACTACCCACCGCCAACTCTTGGGCTACTCTTTTACCAACAAATAGTGTGATTGACCGTGACATTATAACGCCCCACGGCTGAAAGGGCGAGCATGTTTGGCGCGACCGGGATGCAAATCCGCGACCCTCAGATTACGAGTCGCACGCCTAAACACGCTTGGCCATGCCGTGCCAAAACAGACGCAATATCATTATGTAAATGTAACATAAAATAAAATAATTATGATTGTTTGTTTTTGGAATTTCGCACAAAGGTGCTCGAGGGCTATCTGCGCTAGCCGTCCCTAATTTAGCAGTATAAGACTAGAGGGAAGGCAGCTAGTCATCACTACCCACCGCCAACTCTTGGGCTACTCTTTTACCAACAAATAGTGTGATTGACCGTGACATTATAACGCCCCACAGCTGAAAGGGCGAGCATGTTTGGCGCGACCGGGATGCGAATCTGCGACCCTCAGATTACGAAGCGCACGACTTAACGCGCTTGGCCATGCCAGGCCTTTTAGGAACTGATGCATCATGTAAACTCTAGCTATGGAACTCTAAGCCAAACAGTACCGTTTATTCGAAGAAATAACTTAAATATGATAATAATAAATTTAAAATTTCAGTGAAAGAATTAAACCTAATAATGAGTACAATTTATCCCCTTTAATGAAAAATGATTTTTCGTATTTCGTTTAAAATCTTCATACATTTAAACGTTTTTCTTTAGCTTACGGAATTATTGGGCTACTTGGTTTAATATTATCCATTTAAACATCGTAAACTTAAGTATTATTGTTTTCACATGGCCTTCTGAATAATAAAAATAAATCTTTGTATGTGTGTGTGTGTGTATTTTCTTATGGCAAAGCCACATCAGGCTATCTGCTGACCCCACCGAGGGGAATCGAAAACTTGATTTCAGCGTTGCTGTCGTTGTAAAATATTTATTATTTCCTTTCAATGATTCTCCTGGTTTCTTTTTTTTTTCGGGATGGGGTGGGGTGGGGTTGAGTGAAGTGTGGTGATGGAAGAAAATCAGTCATTAAATAATCTAAATAAAGGGAATTTTGGTAATTTTTAGGATTAAGAAAATGTTACTTCATCGAAATCCGTATTTCATTGTTAAATCTGCATCAAAACAAAATAGCTTTCTCCCGTGGGTTCCAAATGGATTAAAGGCGAATGTGATTAATATGTGAAGTTTGAAAACATTTGGTCCATTTATACCTTTCTTTAATACAAAACCAAAACTAACACTTGAAAGAAAGAAACGTTCTTGCTGCTCGATTGTTCTTATTTATTTTAATGACACTTTTTAAACTATTTCTCCAGCACAACGTTCGTGTATTTTACAGCTATTTCAAACTTTTTTTGACAGGAATGTTTTATAAAACTGCCGTACGTTCTCTGTGATCATTTCTAACCAGCAGTAGTGTATATAGTATTGAAATATTTCGTACTTTTAACACAAATAATTTTCAAATATTTTGAAATTTAATGTTCATAGTGTTCCTTACCCAGTGGTAAATTATTAACAACACCAATAAAGGACACAGTGCCCAACAGTGGCTCGACGGTATGTCTGTAGTGACTCAGCGGTATGTCTGCGAACTTACAACGCTAAAAATCGGGTTTCGATACCTGTGGTGGGCAGAGCACAGAATGCTCATTTGTGTAGCTTTGTGTTTAATTCAAAACAACAAGAACGACACAGCAGTAATTATAATGATCATTACGGCAGACATTGTGATCTACCAAACAGTTATTGTGGATTCATTGTTTTTAAAAGTCAATGTAACAGGAAAAAACTTTCACCTCAATCTTTTTGAACTAATAAAAAATTATACAATAAGGTAAAGAGATTGTTATATATAGAAAGAGGAGATGACAGTAACTCAGAAATGTATCAACATAAATTATTTTTGTAACTTTTAAAATTTAATGTGGAGTTTATTATCTATAGAAAGACATAATGACCGTACACACGACGTTATGTGGCTGAATGTTGTGGTTTCGAAGATTATGGGCTAATTTAGAGTTAACTTCAGGTGCAGTATAACCATGTATCATTAAGTGGTTTATAATTTCTAATAATACACGAGGTCTTGAAGACTTAACCGTCACTTACATCCAGAATATAATCCAGAAATAACCAACTTAGGACTCTAGGCCATGTGATACACTTAGAAACCTTTTTATAATATATAAAATAGATTGATTACGCAATATGGCAGGGAATCTTTTGAGCGATGAAAATATAGAGGTGTTGTCATGTATTGTTTAGTCTGTAATGATAAATTATTTCCGAAATACAAAGGGTCATATCAAAGGTCATCCTTTTTAACAGGAATGACTATGAAAGGTTGCTCATAGACGTTCGTCATGAAAATGTCTAGTGCGGTCATAAAAAAGGAAAATTTGGTTTGTTTGTTTTTTCTTGATACCTGCAACCCTGTCCGCTGTGGAGAATTTTAGAATTGTGAATCCTTATACGTACCACTGACTTACAAGATGACTAAAAAAGGACATATGAGTGACTCCAGAAAAAAATATGTTTACCTGTGATTGGACAATGGAAAACTACTAAAGAGATCTCTGCAGTGTATGAGACGCCAGCTTAAGTCGAACTTCAGTAAGTCAAATGTTTTAAACAATGAAAACAAAATAGAAATTGACAACATCAAGGCAGCTCGAAATGCATTTATAGAAGGTCCAAATAAGAAAATGTTCGTTAGCATAGTAGAGAGCAACTCAAACTGAGGGCAATGAATAACTTGGTCTGGTTTGATGTATAGTAGTTCACCTTTTTATTCGTTGGACAGTAAGTGACTGGAGGTCGTGGTTTGATATACAACAGTTCATCCTTTTATTTATTGGACAATAAATGATTGGAAGTTGTGGTTGGGTGTTTTAGTGTTACACCATTTTGTTTATTGTACAGTGATAGATTGGAGATTGTAGTTTGATGTGTGGGGTTTCATCCTTTGATTTATTGGATGTGTTTGTGTGTGTGTTTTTTCTTATAGCAAAGCCCCATTGGGCTATCTGCTGAGCCCATCGAGGGGTATCGAACCCCTTATTTTAGCGTTGTAAATCTGTAGACTTACCGCTGTTCTAGCGGGGCTTTATTTATTGTACAATAAGTGATTGGATGTTTAGTATTGCACCTTTTCACTATTGTACTGTGAATGATTGGTAGTTGTAGTTTATATGTTTAGCTTTTTATATTTTTTACACTTGGACAATAAATGATTGGTGGTTGTAGTTTAATGTATAGTGTTACACCATTTTCACTACTGGTAAATAACTGGATGTTATGGTTTGATGTGTAGTGTTACACCCATTTCACTATTAGACACTCAATAACTGATTATTGCGCTTTGATGTGTGGTGTTGCACCCCTTTCATCATTCTACAATGAATGATTGGAAGTTGCCATTTAGTGGGATGTGTTTTATCATTTTCCTTATTGGAGAGAAAGAACCCCACTCTAAATTATGGTTTGATGGATGGTATTTCACTTTTTTCTCTATTGACAGAAATTCGAATTCAAGTGAGAGTGAAAATCACTCGAGACGATTGGCCTCTATGTGTTGAGTTACTTTAATGGCGAAAGTTTCTGGAGGTGATATAATAGTGTGGGTGGTGAAAGTAGTTGTGAAAAGAATTAAAGTGTTTTATTTCGTAAGAAGAGTAACATTCCATTGAATACACAAGATCAAGTCCACCACAACATTACCATTGTTAATTTGACAGTTAGTTTGTTTGAATTTCGAACAAAACTACACGATGGCTATCTGCAGTAACCATTCCAATTCGCACGCTCAATCCATTTCTAGCCACACCTTTTTTTTCCCACTTAAGGTGTTTTTTTTATTGATTTTAAAGTAAACACGAATTACTTAAAACCTTTCAATAAAGATACACTTTGAAAAGATTATTTATTCGTGGACTAATTAATATAAATGTTTTAAAACAACGTTGTAGATAATTTAATCAAAAAATATGATTAACTAACCTCGTTGAATCTCAACAACTTTGGAGATTCTAATTATTTTATTCTAAGTCAGTTATAAAGACAGCATAGTTATCTACTTTTATATTTATTATATTATCTCTGCAGGACAGTTTAATTTTGAACGCTTTTTCTAAGCCAGCAAAACATGAGTTTAAATAAATATATTGGTCGTAAGACAGTTGTGTTAGGCCTAACGTACTTTTAATATTACATCTTTTGTGAAGAGTGTGTTTAATTGAATTCACACATTGCTAGATTAGAAAAGACACTTATATCCTAACACTTAGAGAATAAACAATATCATATAACACATATCATGCATTATTATTTACATTTAGATTTTGGAAACTTTTATCTCTGAGTTTGTGATTTCTGCTTAATTATAAAGATAATTAACCTCAAGGAAGAATTTAAAAAATCCAAAAGTTTACTTTAAATGTATCCAGTAAGAAAAAATAAATATTTACTTATCTAACGTCATTTTCTTCAGGATGTGTATTGAAATGTTTCAGAACATATTACTTTTACATGATCGGACTACCGTTTGCTTATGCTCTGCCCATCACGGGTATCGAAAACCGGTTTCAGGACGGCTGGTATGGTGTTGACACTTTTACCAAAATAAGGCGGTGAACAACGTTTCGACTTTCCTACATTTTAAATACAAGTGTTGGCCTGGCATAGCCAAGCGTGTTAAGGCGTGCGACTCGTAATCTGAGGGTCGCGGGTTCGAATCCCCATCGCGCCAAACATGCTTGCCCTTTCAGCCGTGGGGCGTTATAATGTGACGGTCAATGCCATTATTCGTTGGTAAAAGAGTAGCCCAAGAGTTGGCGGTGGGTGGTGATGACTAGCTGCCTTTCCTCTTGTCTTACACTGCTAAATTAGGGACGGCTAGCACAGATAGCCCTCGAGTAGCTTTGTGCGAAATTCCAAAAACAAACAAAGCAATAACTACAAGTGGATTTCTTGTCATTACGAAACCGTTTTATTATCGGTTTGAGTCCACAGACATATAGGACTACTGAAGATAGACTGGAAAAACAAAGAGTAAGACACTAAAAGACCTTTTATAATATATAAAATAGATTGATTACGCAATATGGTAGGGAATCTTTTGAGCGATGAAAATACAGAGGTGTAGCCATGTATTGTTTAGTCTGTAACGATAAATTATTTCCAAAATATAAAGGGTCATAACAAAGGTCATCCTTTTAACAGGAATGACGATGAAAGGTTGCTCATAGACCTGATTGTTTGTTTAGAGTTTAGTCTATGTTATTCATATATGAAATGTATTGTGGTTAAGATCAATATGTTAATTTATATCTTACTCTATTCAAGTAGAAAGTGCAATAATTATTATATTTTGGCCGATTTATGCATTTTAATATGTTAGTAGCAATATCCTTTTCCTAAATTTATTTAGCTATGTTCATATCTATTTATTTATACGGAGTTTTCCACCAAAAGTTAAAGCGTAAGATTAAACCTTAGAGAAAAATTTGTTATAAAAAAGCATATTAAATGAACAATTGATATCCATGTTTACTCGAAAATTATGATTTTACTGCAGTATCTCTTTTAAGTTTTAGTTTAAGAATTTCTTTTGTAATATTTGCCGCCTTTAAACTTTTGGTTTGTCTTTGGAACACCATTAAGTTTACTGACAGTAATTAACTTAGGAAGTTTATAACTTTAAGAGAAGAAAAAGTGTTTGTATTCAATCTCTTAATATAAACGTTAAGTACTTTAAGATACGTCTTTCTGCGAAAAGACAAACAACTTAAAATAGAGAGGGACTTTCTTTTTTTTCTAAAAAAATAACAAGAAATAATTAAACTTGTAATACGTCTGAAAGAACCTTTTCTATTATTTGAAATACAAAGCAATAAATTGAGAGTACTTAAAGCTGTTTTTTACGTTCTGGAAAGGAATGTCTACACATTAGGAACGTTTTTCTCAAATATGAAATACCTTCATGTCACGTAATGTTATATAAAAATATTACTTTTGTTGAAATAATATAATGAATATTAGCATTGTTGAAATAATATAATGAATATCAGCATTGTTAAAACAATAAAATAAATATTAGCATTGTTGAATTAATATAATAAATAACAGCATTGTTGAAATAATATAATGAATATCAGTATTGTTGAAATAATATAATGAATATCAGCATTGTTGAAATAATATGATAAATATTAGCATTGTTAAAATAATATAATGAATATCAGCATTGTTAAAACAATAAAATAAATATTAGCATTGTTGAATTGATATAATAAATAACAGCATTGTTGAAATAATATAATGAATATCAGTATTGTTGAAATAATATAATGAATATCAGCATTGTTGAAATAATATGATAAATATTAGCATTGTTAAAATAATATAATGAATATCAGCATTATTGAAATAATATAATGATTATTAGCATTGTTGAAATAATATAATGAATATTAGCATTGTTGCAATAATATAATGAATATCAGCATTGTTGAAATAATATGATAAATATTAGCATTGTTGAAATATAATAAACATTAGTATTGTTGAAATGATAAAATGAATATTAGCATTGATGAAATAATATAATAAATATTAGCATTGTTGAAATAACATAATGAATATTAGCATTGTTGAAATAATATAATAAATATCAGCATTGTTGAAATAATATAACAAATATAAGCATTGTTGAAATAATATGATAAATATCAGCATTGTTAAAATAATATAATGAATATTAGCATTGTTGAAATAATATAATGAATATTAGCATTGTTGAAATAAAATAATAAACATCAATATTGTTGAAATAATATAATAAACATTAGCATTGCTGAAATAATATGATGAATATTAGCATTGTTGAAATAATATAATAAATATCAGCATTGTTGAAATATAACAAATATAAGCATTGTTGAAATAATATGATAAATATCAGCATTATTGAAATAACATATTGAATATTAGCATTGTTGAAATAATATAACAAATATAAGCATTGTTGAAATAATATGATAAATATTAGCATTGTTAAAATAATATAATGAATATTAGCATTGTTGAAATAATGTAATGAATATTAGCATTGTTGAAATAATATAATAAACATTAGCATTGTTGAAATAATATAATTAATATCAGCCTTTTTGAAATAATATAACAAATATAAGCATTGTTGAAATAATATGATAAATATTAGCATTGTTAAAATAATATAATGAATATCAGCAATATTGAAATAATATAATGATTATTAGCATTGTTGAAATAATATAATGAATATTAGCATTGTTGCAATAATATAATGAATATCAGCATTGTTGAAATAATATGATAAATATTAGCATTGTTGAAATATAATAAACATTAGTATTGTTGAAATGATATAATGAATATTAGCATTGATGAAATAATATAATAAATATTAGCATTGTTGAAATAACATAATGAATATTAGCATTGTTGAAATAATATAATATAAGCATTGTTGAAATAATATGATAAATATCAGCATTGTTAAAATAATATAATGAATATGAGCATTGTTGAAATAATATAATGATTATTAGCATTGTTGAAATAATATAATGAATATTAGCATTGTTGCAATAATATAATGAATATCAGCATTGTTGAAATAATAGGATAAATATTAGCATTGTTGAAATATAATAAACATTAGTATTGTTGAAATGATATAATGAATATTAGCATTGATGAAATAATATAATAAATATTAGCATTGTTGAAATAACATAATGAATATTAGCCTTTTTGAAATAATATAATAAAGCATTGTTGAAATAATATGATAAATATTAGCATTGTTAAAATAATATAATGAATATCAGCAATATTGAAATAATATAATGATTATTAGCATTGTTGAAATAATATTATGAATATTAGCATTGTTGCAATAATATAATGAATATCAGCATTGTTGAAATAATATGATAAATATTAGCATTGTTGAAATATAATAAACATTAGTATTGTTGAAATGATATAATGAATATTAGCATTGATGAAATAATATAATAAATATTAGCATTGTTGAAATAACATAATGAATATTAGCATTGTTGAAATAATATAATTGTTGAAATAATATAAATATTGCATTGTTGAAATAATATGATAAATATCAGCATTGTTAAAATAATATAATGAATATGAGCATTGTTGAAATAATATAATGAATATTAGCATTGTTGAAATAATATAATGAATATTAGCATTGTTGAAATAATATAATGAATATTAGCATTGTTGAAATAATATATGATAAATGAAATAATATGATAAATATCAGGATCATTGAAATAATATAACAAATATAAGCATTGTTGAAATAATATGAAAAATATCAGCATTATTGAAATAACATAATGAATATTAGCATTGTTGAAATAATATAACAAATATAAGCATTGTTGAAGTAATGATAAATATTAGCATTGTTAAAATAATATAATGAATATTAGCATTGTTGAAATAATATAATGAATATTAGCATTGTTGAAATAATATAATAAATATTAGCATTGTTGAAATAATATAATAAACATTAGCATTGTTGAAATAATATAATGAATATCAGCATTGTTGAAATAATATAACAAATATAAGCATTGTTGAAATAATATGATAAATATTAGCATTGTTAAAATAATATAATGAATATCAGCATTATTGAAATAATATAATGATTATTATTAGCATTGTTGAAATAATATAATGAATATTAGCATTGTTGAAATAATATAATGAATATCAGCATTGTTGAAATAATATGATAAATATTAGCATTGTTGAAATATAATAAACATAATTGTTGAAACATTAGCATTGTTGAAATAATATAAAATGAATATTAGCATTGTTGAAATAATATAATAAATATTAGCATTGTTGAAATAATATAATGAATATTAGCATTGTTGAAATAATATAATAAATATTAGCATTGTTGAAATAATATAATGAATATTAGCATTGTTGAAATAATATAATGAATATTAGCATTGTTGAAATAATATAATAATATTAGCATTGTTGAAATAATATAATGAATATCAGCATTGTTGAAATAATATAATAAATAGCATTGTTGAAATAATATAATAAATATTAGCATTGTTGTTGAAATAATATAATGAATATTAGCATTGTTGAAATAATATAAATAAATATTAGCATTGTTGAAATAATATAATGAATATTAGCATTGTTGAAATAATATAATGAAATATTAGCATTGTTGAAATAATATAATGAATATTAGCATTGAGCATTGTTGAAATAATATAATGAATATTAGCATTGTTGAAATAATATAAATAAATATTAGCATTGTTGAAATAATATAATAAATATTAGCATTGTTGAAATAATATAATAAATATTAGCATTGTTGAAATAATATAATGAATATTAGCATTGTTGAAATAATATAATAAATATTAGCATTGTTGAAATAATATAATGAATATTAGCATTGTTGAAATAATATAATATTGCATTGTTGAAATAATATAATAAAAATATATAATAAATATTAGCATTGTTGAAATAATATAAATGAATATTAGCATTGTTGAAATAATATAATAAAATATTGTTGAAATAATATAATAATATTAGCATTGTTGAAAAATAATATAACAAATATTTGTTGCATTGTTGAAATAATATAATGAAAATATTAGCATTGTTGAAATAATATAATAAATATCAGCATTGTTGAAATAATATAATGAATATTAGCATTGTTGAAATAATATAATGAATATTAGCATTGTTGAAATAATATAATGAATATATTAGCATTGTTGAAATAATATAATAAATATTAAATAATATGATAAATATTAGCATTGTTGAAATAATATAATGAATATCAGCATTGTTGAAATAATATAATGAATATTAGCATTGTTGAAATAATATAATGAATATTAGCATTGTTGAAATAATATAATGAATATCAGCATTGTTGAAATAATATGATAAATATTAGCATTGTTGAAATATAATAAACATTAGCATTGTTGAAATAATATAATGAATATTAGCATTGATGAAATAATATAATAAATATTAGCATTGTTGAAATAATATAATGAATATTAGCATTGTTGAAATAATATAATGAACATTAGCATTGTTGAAATAATATAATGAATATTAGCATTGTTGAAATAATATAATAAATATCAGCATTGTTGAAATAATATAATGAATATTAGCATTGTTGAAATAATATGATAAATATCAGCATTGTTGAAATAATGTTGAAATAATATAACAAATATAAGCATTGTTGAAATAATATAATGAATATCGGCATTGTTGAAATAATATAATGATTATTAGCATTGTTGAAATAATATAATAAATATATAAATAATGATAAATATAGCATTGTTAAAATAATATAATGAATATTAGCATTGTTAAAATATATAATAAATATCAGCATTGTTGAAATAATATAATAATATAATGAATATTAGCATTGTTGAAATAATATAATGAATATTAGATAAAATAATATAAATGATATTGTTGAAAATAATATGATAACAAAATATAAGCATTGTTGAAATAATATAATAAATATAAGCATTGTTGAAATAATATGAAAATATCAAATTGTTGAAATAATATAACAAATATAAGCATTGTTGAAATAATATGATATTAGCATTGTTAAAATAATATAATGAATATTAGCATTGTTGAAATAATATAATGAATATTAGCATTGTTGAAATAATATAATGAATATTAGCATTGTTGAAATAATATAAGGAATATTAGCATTGTTGAAATAATATGATAAATATCATCATTGTTAAAATAATATAATGAATATTAGCATTGTTGAAATAATATAATGAATATTAGCATTGTTGAAATAATATAATAAATATCAGTATTGTTGAAATAATATAATGAACATTAGCATTGTTGAAATAATATAATGAATATTAGCATTGTTGAAATAATATAATAAATATCAGCATTGTTGAAATAATATAATGAATATTAGCATTGTTGAAATAATATGATAAATATCAGCATTGTTGAAATAATATAACAAATATAAGCATTGTTGAAATAATATGATAAATATCAGCATTGTTGAAATAATATAACAAATATAAGCATTGTTGAAATAATATGATAAATATTAGCATTGTTAAAATAATATAATGAATATTAGCATTGTTGAAATAATATAATGAATATTAGCATTGTTGAAATAATATAATGAATATTAGCATTGTTGAAATAATATAATGAATATTAGCATTGTTGAAATAATATAATAAATATCAGCATTGTTGAAATAATATAATGAATATTAGCATTGTTGAAATAATATGATAAATATCAGCATTGTTGAAATAATATAACAAATATAAGCATTGTTGAAATAATATGATAAATATCAGCATTGTTGAAATAATATAACATATATATAGCATTGTTGAAATAATATGATAAATATTAGCATTGTTGAAATAATATAATGAATATTAGCATTGTTGAAATAATAGAATGAATATTAGCATTGCTGAAATAATATAATGAATATTAGCATTGTTAAAAAATAAATAAATATTAGCATTGTTGTAATAATATAGTAAATATTAGTTTTGTTTATATAATATAGTAAATATTTTGTTTATATAATATAGTAAATTTAGCATTTCTTAAACAACAATAAATATAGGTTTAGTTTAAATATTATAGTAGACATTAGTATTGTTTAAACGTTACTAGCTGAAGATTTTAAAAGAATTTATGAGTGGAAGGTTATTGTTTATTATTTTTTGTTATCGTTTAAGCACAAATTTGCTCAATTTTATAAAAATTATCCTAATTTTAGAGCAATAAGCGTAAATAACGATGTTCGCTACGGTTGTACCGAGTACGTACGGTTTATGACAATATTCTATTAATCTGTATTCTCTGGTGTTACTATGAAGGAAGTCATTAACACTATTTTAGAAAAGAGAAATTATCCCTATATATGTTGAAGAATTTGGTTGGTTCAGTAAAATGTAAATCTTTTCCATATAATACGGTTGCGATCCTAAAGTTATAGAGTGTCACTCTCTGATTTGGTGTGGCTCGTTAGTGTGTATTAATATCTAATCAAACACACCTCAGTTGTGAAAAGAAAGTGCGGTCGAAAAAGTATTAAAGAAAGTCACCAGTGGCGGATAAACTTATAATAAACATTAATAACAATTTTACAGCCAATACACATTCATTAGTCAGCCATTCTGCGATTTTCGTTCAGCTTTTGGCGTGATGGAGAATAAAACAATGTTTTGTTTGTTTGTTTTGGAATTTCGCACAAAGCTACTCGAGGGCTATCTGCGCTAGCCGTCCCTAATTTAGCAGTGTAAGACTAGAGGAAAGGCAGCTAGTAATCACCACCCACCTCCAACTCTTAGGCTACTCTTTTACCAACGAATAGTGGTATTGACCGTAACATTATAACGACCCCACGGCTGAAAGGGCGAGCACGTTTGGTGCGACCGGGATTCGAGCCCGCGACCCTCGGACTACAAGTCGAACGCTTTAACACGTTTGGCCATGCCGGGCCGTTAGGTTCAATAAATCACGTTGTTTGAAGAAGTTTATTTACGTTAACATAATATCTGATAAAACAGATATTAAAAATATGTTATACTGTGTTACTCACAAAGTTTTTTCTGAAAACTTAAAACAAAGATGTTCCAGAATTGTATGTTTGATGTTGAAAAAAAACACCCTAATTTTAGGGACAAAGAAAAATATCTTTTTTGTTTATTTTTATATACGCATTACCTATTCTTAGATTTAGTTCGACTGACCTTATGTGTCAGTTAAACTAAGTTCAGCTATTAAAACAACTCAACATTTCCGATAAAAATAGACGTAAAACACTGTAAACATTTTATTTTTTATTTGAGTTTTTACAGTAGAAATACAATATATACATAGATTTTATCTAAAATTGTAAACTAAAATAGAATGACTAGAGCTGACAGGAACATTTCATATGTTACGTTGTTTAATTACACATTTTGTTCGACTTGCAAAGCAAAAATTCGCCGAGTAATTTCATCACTAACTGAACAATATAAACAAGAATTATTTAAACACACACAACAGAGAAATATTATGACACGGGATTCATGGTTTCATAGTAGAGTGAATTCGGTTTGTCGGTTGACGGTATTAGCTTCTGCTGGTACATTTGGATTGTGAGTAGCTTCATTTATATGCAAAAACGGCTCGTTTGGGCTGAGAAAACACTTTACATAGAAGAGCGAACAACGTTTCGACCTTCTTCGGTCATCGTCAGGTTCACAACAAGTGGGTTTCTCGTCATCACTGTGAGTAGCTTCAGTTCGTGTTCCGAGCCAACTAGCTGCTTTCCGGGTTTAGATCTCGTTTTGATGTCCATTTTGGTCATTTTCCAGAGGGATGAAACACGAAAGAACGACAACATAAAAGGGAAGTCCGGTCTCATTTGTGACAATAATAATTTTGTGCTTTTGACACCCTAACAGTGTCTACCACTTATAATATCGTGAGCTGGTGTTTTCCGTATCCATAATTGTGCAAGTTCACACATATCTTCTCCAATAACACGGACCAATTAAAGCTAGAATTTTTAAGTTACGATAGCATGAATTCAGTAAATTAATTTAGAGTATTTGTGTTTCCGTTATGTCACCAAATATTAACACAGATAACATACCTTCACACCGTACATGTTGTGATCGTCCGTAAGTTAAAAAAGTATCTCAACCCTTTTGCTCAAACTCTATTATACTGGTATATGATGGATTAACTAACACATTGATGGTTAAATGTGGTAAGTACATGTGTCTATATAAAATATGTGTTATTTTAGAATAATTCATTCATAATAACTTGAGGAAGTACACAAAGAAACAATACAAAACATGAACAATATGTGAAGTAAACAAGTGTGATAACATAACAACTAGGGCTGACGGTGGGAAACATATCAGAATCTATTAAATGTTTTACATACATATATACTATTGATAAATTATAAATAAAGTTGAACCTCAATGAAAAACAAAATCATTGTTTATTACAACCCTTGTCTTTTCAGAAAGTTCATTTCGCTCAGAACATTAAAAAGGCAGTAAGCTAACAGAACTCGTCGTCAACTCTTTGGCTACTCTTGAGTGATCTGTTGATGTATATGACTGTCACACTTAGTGTAGCCACGGCTACAAGAAGAAGTTATGAACATATTTTTTTAAAGTAACGGATGAAAATAATTAGTTTTTGAAACTGATAAAGTGGAGGCAGAATACAAAAAGAACAAATTACAATAAAGTCAAGACTAAGTAATAATGTGAAGTTAAAGTGTGTGTGTTTTGTTTTAACAAAGCCACATCGGGATATCTGTTTTGTTTTAACAAAGTCACATTGGGATATCTGTTTTGTTTTAACAAAGTCACATTGGGATATCTGTTTTGTTTTAACAAAGCCACAGCAGGGTATCTGTTTTGTTTTAACAAAGCCACATCGGGATATCTGTTTTGTTTTAACAAAGCCACATTAGGATATCTGTTTTCTTTTAACAAAGTCACATCGAGATATCTATTAAGCCATCTGAGAGGAATTGAACTCCTTATTTAAGCGTTGTAAATCCGTAGACGTACCACTGTACCAGCGAGTGAGGGGCTGAAGTTAAAGTCTCTACTATGTAAGTAGATGTTTATATGAAATAAGTTTGGACACGTTCATGCATTTTATTCAACTGGAATTCAGAAATGATTTTATGTCTTTTCAAAAGATTAGTAAAGCATGGTATTATATTAACCTTAAAAGTGAACCAGTACCTTGTCGCTATATTTAGACATGTTTACAGCTAAAGCAAAACAAGAATTGTTATTTCTATCTGTAGAAAACCAACAAGAATTTTAAGCAATGTTCACCTATCGTTATACTACTACGAAAAGATAGAACGTTTAATGTATTTAAGAGAAAATGTCCAACATGGTCGCTGATGAAAAGCAGAATTTTGTTTTGAAATGTTACGATATGTCATAAGATTTATCAAAAAATGGCCATCTAAGGACTTTTGATTTGTTTGGAATTTCGCGCAATGCTACATGATGCTGGTATGGATGTAAGTCTAAAATAATATAAATACATAGCCCTAGTGAATATATTGGATGTTAGTGTAAAATATTATATATAAATAGCCCTAGTGAATATATTGGATGTTAGTGTAAAATATTATATATAAATAGCCTTAGTGAACTCGTTGGATGTAAGTCCAAAATATTATACATAAATAACGTAGTGAATACATTGGATGTAAGTTTAAAATAACAAAAATAAATAGCCTTAGTGAATACATTGGATGTAAGTCTAAAATAATATAAATAAATAACGTAGTGAACACATTGGATGTAAGTCTAAAATAATATAAATAAATAGCCTTAGTGAACACATTGGATGTAAGTCTAAAATAATATAAATAAATAGCCCTAGTGAGCACATTGGATGTTAGTGTAAAATATTTTATATAAATAGCATTAGTGAACTCGTTGGATGTAAGTCCAAAATGTTATATATAAATAACGTAGTGAATACATTGGATGTAAGTTTAAAATATTGTTTATTAATAACGTAGTGAATACATTGGATGTAAGTTTAAAATATTGTTTATTAATAACGTAGTGAATACATTGGATGTAAGTTTAAAATATTATAAATAAATAACGTAGTGAACATATTGGATGTTAGTTTAAAATATTATGTGTAAATAACGTAGTGAATACATTGAATGTATGTTTAAAATATCATTAATAAATAACGTAGTGAATACATTGGATGTAAATTTAAAATCACATTTATAAATAATGTACTGAACATATTGGATGTAAGTGAAAGACGTATAATGGGTGAAAAATTAAGCTTTCTTTCTTTCTTTGTTTGAGATAAAGCTTTCTGCAACCTGTTCACCACGGGTATCGAAATTCGGTTTCTAGCGCTATAAGTCCGTAGACATTCTGCAGTTACACTGAGGGGTGAAATTCTAGGAATATAGCTTTAAAAATAAGAGAACATTACAAACAATCATATAGCATTACAAACCATCATATAACATTACAAACAATTATATAACAATACAAACCATCATATAACATTAGACAATCATATAACATTACAGACAATCATATAACATTACAGACAATCATATAACATTACAAACAATCATATAGC
Organism: Tachypleus tridentatus; assembly: GCF_004210375.1. Taxonomy (NCBI): domain Eukaryota; kingdom Metazoa; phylum Arthropoda; class Merostomata; order Xiphosura; family Limulidae; genus Tachypleus; species Tachypleus tridentatus. Next base: position 39,060,637 of record NW_027467782.1, read on the forward strand.
ATTACAAACCATCATATAACATTACAGACAATCATATAACATTACAGACAATCATGTAGCATTATAAACAATCATATAGCATTACAAACCAGCATATAACATTACAAACAATTATATAACATTAGAAACAATCATATAACATTAGACAATTATATAACATTACAGACAATCATGTAACATTACAGACAATCATATAACATTACAAACAATTACATTACATTACAGACAATTATATAACATTACACACAATTATATAGCATTACACACAATCATATAACATTACAGACAATCATATAACATTACAGACAATCATGCAACATTACAGACAATCATGTAACATTACAGACAATCATATAACATTACAGACAATCATGTAACATTACAGACAATCATGTAACATTACAGACAATCATATAGCATTACAAACAATCATATAACATTACAGAAAATCACATAACATTACAGACAATTATATAACAATACAGACAATCATGTAGATTATATATGAAACAAAGAATAATATGTTTGTTTCTAATGCTTAGAAAAACAAGTTGTTACTGTTAGCCACCATTTGATACCACCGGTGGAAAAAAAACAAATTGTTTTCAAAATACAGAACATGGAAATTAACGGAAAAATATTGAAGACGATACATAGAGAAAGAATAAATACAGTAAACCTTGACAGATATAAGATGTTTGGATGCAAAGATAATCATTAAGATATAGTGATACATGATGAAGAAATGAAATACATGATGATAAAACTGGTATAAAACATATTGTTTAAAGTTTGAGACAGATATAGTGACACATGATGAAGAAATGAAATACATGATGATAAAACTGGTATAAAATATATTGTTTAAAGTTTGAGACAGATATAGTGACACATGATGAAGAAATGAAATACATGATGATAAAACTGGTATAAAATATATTGTTTAAAGTTTGAGACAGATATAGTGACACATGATGAAGAAATGAAATACATGATGATAAAACTGGTATAAATTATATTGTTTAAAGTTTGAGACAGATATAGTGGCACATGATGAAGAAATGAAATACATGATGGTAAAACTGGTATAAAATATATTGTTTAAAGTTTGAGACAATTATAGTGACACATGATGAAGAAATGAAATACATGATGATAAAACTGGTATAAAATATATTGTTTAAAGTTTGAGACAGATATAGTGGCACATGATGAAGAAATGAAATACATGATGATAAAACTGGTATAAAATATATTGTTTAAAGTTTGAGACAGATATAGTGGCACATGATGAAGAAATGAAATACATGATGGTAAAACTGGTATAAATATATTGTTTAAAGTTTGAGACAGGTAGAGTGACACATGATGAAGAAATGAAATACATGATGATAAAACTGGCACAAAAGTCAGCAGTACGAGTGCACAAATCTTGAACATCGAGTAAAGTTTAATTTGTTAACATTCTCAATCGATTTAGTTCTGAAATTTAACACTAATTGTTAAAGACACTTTCTGAGATGTCGCTGAAACAGATAAAATATAACAATAAACAAGATTTAGTAAATATATATTTTATATACGTTTTATTTCAGTTGTGGAATATTCAATTTAAAATGTTTCATTATAATTAGAGTTATAAAAAAACATTCAACCGTAACTCATGTTGTTGATTTTTCAGAGAAAACAACGTTGGGCTACATGCGGAAAATCGAACCTCGTTTATCAGTTTAGACTTTTCGCTCTTCCACGTGTAACCTCTAAATCGATCAATTGATCTCTTATAAGTAGTCAGAAACTCTTTAAACATGGTGTACAATATTCTTTGAGTTTATATCCTCTCGTAACACGCAAGAGAAACAAAATGATAAAATGTTCGCAGACCTTAACTGAATATTTACATTGGTTACAGTAAATCATTGATGTTTGTTTGTAGAGACGATTCATCAATTGGTTTAAGAATTACAATCACAAAATATATTTCATTTTATTCTAAATTATAGCCATGTATCTATAGTTCAAGTGTTGTGAAATCTAATGTGAATTGTAAATATTCTGTTAAATGTAGTTACGCTATAGGGAGTTATGTTGTGATTCAGCTATGTTACCTATACATATTCACGTGTTATCATCCGGGAACTGTTCAGTAGTACAAATACACGATTCTTTGTGATATTGTGCAAAACATAGCATGAAAGTCCTAAGTAACAGGACCTTTAAAAACGTATTGTTTGGAAAACCATGTGCACATCATGACTTCATTATTTTTGGCCAATATCTACAACGTCTTGTTTCAAGCAAGCAAATACACAATACTTGGTAAAGAGATGTATAGAACGAAGTTACTACACAATACTAGGTAAAGAGATGTATAGAACGAAGTTAATACACAATACTAGGTAAAGAGATGTATAGAACGAAGTTAATACACAATACTAGGTAAAGAGATGTATAGAACGAACTATGGTAAGTGGGGTGTAGAATGAACGTTGTACACAATACCAGATAAGAGAGTGTGGAATGAAGTTAATATACAATACTAGGTAAGAGAGCGTAGAATAAAGTTAATACATAGTGTTAGGTGATGGAGTGTAGAATGTGGTTACAACACTGGATTATGAACAGATTTATAAGGCTTAAGATGTTATCCTTTAGGATTTCCACACAACCAGTAGGCACGAATCCATAATGTTAAAGGTTTACTTGTTAATTTCTATCCAATTCGAAATTCACCGTGCAGTTTCACAAGTTATCATTGCAATGAAATAGGTGTATTACATTAAGAATCGTCTAAGAACAAATTAATTCTGGTAAGAGATTCCCAAGGTGCGAATGAAAGAAATAATATAAGAAGGTTTTACTCGTATTTCTAAATTATATTAGAGAAATGTAATCGAAAGCATTATGAGACCTAACCTGTCTCATGTGATTGCTAAGATAAAAGAAGATATAACTTTATTTCAGAATAATATGCCCATGGTGGCAGTAATGTAATAGAATGATATGATATTCAACATTATATAATCAAATTACTTAGGCGATCTTGACTGACAGTGTGACGTGTACATTAAATCATCAAATAATTTACGGTATTTTGACAGAAATAACCTTTTACCTTTGTGTGGAAGTTTTGTTTGCTTGGTAATGTTTAGAGCAAAGCCAATTTAGGCTATCTGTTGTATCTACCACCGGGAATCGAACCCTGGATTTTAGCGTTGAAAGTCAGTAAGATTGAAGCCGTCCCACCAGAGGGACAAAATAATAAAAGAAAATACAGCAAAGAATAATGGACAGTTTTATCACCTCGAAAACATAAAAAAGGTAATACATATATGAGTTAAAACACTTTAATTTATTAATATATGTTTATGTTTGTGAAGTTAACGATATTTCATCCTAATTATGTGAACATTTTAGTAATCATATCTTCTTTATGAAAAGGATTGTGAATGCCTTAACAATTTATTTTGCATGATTCCCATCATTTGCTAGTAACGCTAGTTTGGTGCAATGTAGAGAAAATTAATATTGATAAAGTTAAGTAAACAAAATTACAAGGAATGATTGCGTTGAAAACAGAAAATCCAAATTTTGACTAATTATATTAGTTTGTTTCAGCCTAAAACAAGCCGAAAACAAAAATAAATTATAAAAATAACAAACAAAATAAAAAACGCTGCACTAAATGAAAAGATCCTGGATACAAGCTATAATGTGGGATGTAAGATGTACCCTAGGTTTTGGAGGTAACTGAAGCATAGGCCCCACACTATGGTGGGGATACACCGTCTTAACCTCCATTAGCCAGTCTCACATAAAGAAAGAAAATAAAGGAATAGCAATAGATATAGAAATAGAAAATAAAAATTGGGAGAGCAAGATGTGGGTGCTAAAGCCCACAACGTCCCACATCCATATCACCCTTCACTGCCCGCAGAGAGTTATGGGAAGGTGACTGATTTCCAAAGTAAAGAAGAAAATAATGAATTGAAAAATAAATATAAGGTAAGAATAAGAAACAAACAATCTGTAACAGTTGATGAAACTGACATTCACACCTCAACTCAGTCAACAATAACTTTATCTCTGAAAAGTACATTGCTGGTATTTACACTTCATAATGATCCACAATGACTCTACCATTGCCCTTTACAGCTCACAATGGTTAACACTAACTTCTAAACATTTTCGTTGTTATCCGCTAGAAATGTTCAGTATATACTTTTTATCTAAGTGAAACATTAGCTAAATAGGCGACTAATTCATTTTCTCAGGTAGTTATTATTGATCACGCATGCGTTGATCATAATCGATCAAGTCTACTAAACAGGAGCCATTTTTGAATAAATCAGCGCCATCTTCAGGCAGACTGTGAGTGTCAAATTTCTTATTATCATTAACCAATAAACTCCATAATTCCTCCATACCCTATTTGTATTATTGATTCAGGAAAGTTACGGTTTGATGAGACAACAGAAGGTCTCATTCATTTATTACCCTACTTTTTTTTTGACGATTTCCAAATCCCATGTGCGCAGTTGACACTTTATGCACCTGACAGTTTTCTAGCAGAATTAAAACAGCTTTTAGTGTCTTCATCATATCCCACTGTTTGTGGTAAGGGCTTCTTTTAGAACACCCTGTTATGGTATTGTTTCTCAGAAGCCAACATGCAACAATAAATAAGATTCATCAGTTCACATCCATGTAATATATCTTAACCTGCAACCATTATATGACTTTCACCATGGAATTCAACCTTGCGAAATCATCTAAACTTATATTCTTAGTTAATGGGAAGTTTTAGTTCGCGATACAAGTGAACTTAGATTAACCAGAACGAGTCTTGTTTTGTCTTGGAATTTCGCACAAAACGACTCGAGGGCTATCTGTGCTAGCCGTCCCTAATTTAACTGTGTCAGACTAGAGGGAAGGCAACACCCACCGCCAACTCTCGGGCTACTCTTTTACTAACAAAAGAGGGATTGACGGTCATATTATAACGCCCCACGGCTGAGAGGGCGAGCATGTTTTGGCGCGACTCGGGCGCGAACCGGCGACCCTCAGATTACATAGTGCACGCCTTAACGCGCTAGGCCATGTCAGGTCCGAGTGCATTGTCACCAAAATGTGTTATAGTTGTTACAATGTAAACATATTGTCATCATTCATTATATCAAAACCTATTCATAAAATACTCATTTTAAGAAGAACATACATTGACATTCGCAGGCAGTAAGAGCGTGGAACATGCCACAACTGTAACCAAGTCTAACCAATAACAAAACTTGAATTAATAAACACTGCAATATCTCCGTAATGTGCCATATCTGTCCGTTGATATTGTTTTGTGTTGGACAGGACTGGACAGCATAGCTGGCATATCTGCAGATGAAGAAACAAGACAATCGGTTTTACCAGTTCATGATTTTTTGCACATGCGCATTAGAATAAGATGATTTTCTTAGCAATCACGTAAGGTGTTACATTGTCATTGACTGTCCAATATTTTTCGTCACTATATCGCAGGTAGATGATGAAAAATATTAACATACCATTGGCAGTATAACTTACCAATTGTGCTTATGGTGTTAAGTTTCTGTGGCGACGGTGAAACTATGCCAGTAGATGTATTTGTTTGGAGTTTTTTTAAGGACTAAGAATGTAATAAAAAACTACTTATCTGTTTCTCTGGAGCAACTCCCGAATATTTTATTTCTCGTTTCTCTCTTGCTAGTGAAGAAACTATGGTTGAGCTATTCGACCATAAGTGAAGCGGCACGTGTACAGATGAATAGGAAAAAGATCTTTATTGATGTCTGAAATGTGTCGTCACCTCTGATAAAGAAAGGCCACACAATGTTCAGGTTATCTTTAAGCTTTTCTAAATGATTTTAGATTAACGTTCTCTTTATCTCAGAGACTTTCATGACACTTGAATTGAACTTGTTGACTTACGGTCTAACGCATCAATTGTAACAAACTGAATGTTGCTACACGTTTTTTTTTTCAATACTTCCAAGTATTCCACTATCTGATCATTCTTTGTAGAACGATATAAACTATATCACAACCTTTTGTAACACAATTTCAAACTTTCATTCTTAAAAGACTTATGTTTCTTTATGAGGTCTTTCTCCAATAATGCATTTGTCGTTTTAGTTCTGTTTTACGTCAAATTTGTATGGCAGTAAAACAAACTCGAACCGTAATAACTTTATTATTTATATTTTGATATTTATTTCTTGTCACTGTTACGTCTACGTCTCATACGTCTATTACTTTATTTGCTATTATCATCTTCACTTTGACCTCGATCTGGCAGAGCGTTTACTGCAAATTATCATTGTTTAAGTATTGGCTTACCATCTATAGCCAGGTAGCAACTAGCACTACTAATAATACACAAACATACATTTTATTTGTCTGTGATGACGAGAAACCCACTTGTTGAGAATTTATATGCAAAACGGCTCGTTTGGGTTGAGAAAATATTTTACATAGAAGAGCGAACAACGTTTCGACCTTCTTCGGTCATCGTCAGGTCACCTGGTCGAAACGTTGTTCGCTCTTCTATGTAAAATATTTTCTCAACCCAAACGAGCCGTTTTTGCATATAAATTTTATTTGTCTCTTTGGATATATGTGAAAACTACACGAGAGACATCTGTGCTTACAATTTTGAGTTGTTAGATTCAAAAACACAACAAAAACCAGCAACCGCTGGAAACTCTTGGATTTATCTAATCGAATAATGAAATTTAAATGTTACTCCTATAACACATCTATAGCTTCAAAATACGATGTTTCGATAACGGGACACGAACCAATAACTCTTTGCTCGATAGCCCCTTATATATATGTAATGTGGAAACGTAGCTACAGTCATTATAATATTACCGTACCTGTGAAACTAAACAATAGATAGTAATGGTGCTAATCAAATGTGTTTGTAACTACAATGTGTATTTATGGAAAAGAAATTGTGAATATACCATTATAAAATTCAGTGATCTGTTGTCTGAGTCTGATGTATAAAATCGGGTCACATTTTACTACTATGGAATCAATATTAATTTCTGTACAAAGTATGGTTAAGTAGCTTCTTGTAATGGTTTCACATCTAATAAACTTTCATACAATTTAATCGATAGTTTCAGTAGATATAATTCTCATCATTTACTCACCACTTTGTGCCCCCTAGTGGGGCTAAGGTAAGCTTACGTACTTGAAATAACCTGCAGATTGTTAACTCATTCTATAAGAAGATCGTATTCTGTGTCGTATAGCTTTAGTTACCATGAAAGTTTATGGTTGAGTTAAATTTCTGAAGTTCAGGATTAAACTTGTCTATTTTATGCTCTTTGCTAAAAATAATTTTACACTACATAGAATGTATAGAAAATTATATAAATATCAAGACATTTCTTTAACACTATTTGAATGGTGACTGCTTTACTCGGGTTATAGAAATATTCGCCTAATAATTAACATTTTTTATTATTTTATTGTTTTATCTATTATTTTTTTCAGTGGTAGCCGATTTTTCTCTCTTCTGTGTCTTTTTTTCTAAACGAGTTTATAGTTTTATTCTTTCATAATAACGATATTTTAAAGTAGTTAATGTGTGTGGTTCAAACTGGTAATTGTAACTATAAATTTATCCACATAGCAGTATCCAAATATACTAGGGTTCTGTGCACTGTTAACGTGCCTGAGACTTGTGGTTCCAAAATCCCCAAAGAAAGAAAAATAGCTTCAAGAGCTGGCGGTAGGTGGTGTTGACTAGCTGTCTTCCTTTTGAGCTGCCACCTTGCAGATTCACACCTCTAAAAATCGGGTTTCGATATCTGTGGTGGGCATAGCTTTGTGCTGTATTCTAAAAGCACGACCTTCTGAGTTCTAATTTACCAGACAAAATTATATATGGATGATTTACGTTGAAAAACGTAAAGTAGAGAAATCACATTCATTGTATAGAGCTTGTTATAGAAACAAGTGTTCGCGATTTTACTTAAATTTTTTACCAGTTTCTATGCAGCTTTGGGAAGCATACAAGTAACAAATATAAAATGAAAAATGTAATCGCTACTAGTAAATATTTCACAAGTGTGTTAAGGCGTTCGACTCGTAATCCGAGGGTCGCGGGTTCGAATTCCGGTCGCATTAAACATGCTCGCCCTTTCAACCGTGGGGGCGTTATAATGTGACGATCAACCCCACTATTCGTTGGTAAAAGAGTAGCCCAAGAGTTGGCGGTGAGTGGCTTTGACTAGCTGCCTTCCCTCTAGTCTTACACTGCTCAATTAGAGACGGCTAGCGCAGATAGCCCTTGTGTAGCTTTGCGCGAAATAAAAAAAAAACACAACAAAATAATATTTCACAATCGGTATTAGAAGATTTCAAGCAACAAAACAGTGAATATTGTACGAATGAAATACATTTGTTATAATAAACGAATTATTTAGTGTTACATTATCGGTAAGCGTCTGTAACATTGTTGGTCCATATCCAGCTGAAAAGATATAAGATTATATCTAAACGGTGAGGAAAACTTATGGTTATGACTTCGAAATACACTTATCACTATACCCCAACTCATAGCCGATAAGATAAAGGATAGTTAATTTATATTCCAGGATTTGTTTATAACGATAGTATCAAGTTGTGCTTTTGTTGATTCTGTTAATTAATTAAACAAGTGAATTTTATTAATCAGCAGTAAACATCTAAAATATATATATATATATATATACTGCAGCGAAGTTGATGTTCGAAAATATATACGAAACATTGAATGTTAATAAGAAAGCATTATGAAAACTACATATAACGTTACAGTGAATGGAATCAACACTTAAATAGCCTAATTTAGGCTTAATATCTTATTGATTACCATAGATATTTTAAACTAATAATGAGGCAGATTTTAATGGAATATCCTCATTTATTATCCAATTAGGTTTAACTTTATTAAATAAAGAGGACATAATATGTAAACCTCTGCATATAATAAAATAAACACTTGCCTCAGGCCAGTAGGACAGTTTACATAAAATTTAAATAAAACTTCTCTATATAGAAATTCTGCTTAGCTTTATTCGTATTACACTATCCTACAGGTCAAAATATAGCAGACAGTATTCAAACATTGACACCTTCAAGCGACTGTCGACCCTCTCGGCTGAATCGATTTGTTTGTTTGTTTGTTTGTTTTTTTTGGAATTTCGCACAAAGCTACTCGAGGGCTATCTGTGCTAGCCGTCCCTAATTTAGCAGTGTAAGACTAGAGGGAAGGCAGCTAGTCATCACCACCCACCGCCAACTCTTGGGCTACTCTTTTACCAACGAATAGTGGGATTGACCGTCACATTATACGCCCCACGGCTGAAAGGGCGAGCATGTTTAGCGCGACGCGGGCGCGAACCCGCGACCCTTGATTACGAGTCGCACGCCTTACGCGCTTGGCCATGCCGGGCCCGGCTGAATCGAAGCGGAAGAACCACTGTTTAGGCCCGGGTTACAAACTAAGGCTCATTCTGAAACACTAATAGAACCTTTTAAGATGGTTTTTGAATCTGGTCCAGCAACTCCAATATATTACACTTTTTCTCTAATTATCCTGAAAGTACACTTTCTAGCACAAAGTTCCATTCAGTTCAGTTTTCCACAAGAAATAGCTTCCATAAAAACCGAATCTATAATAAATTTTACTCAAACATAGGCCATTGGTTAAAGTTCACACTAATACATTATTGATCCTAATGATTCACATTGAGAACCTTAATGTATTATTACAGCTTTCATTTCTAACTCTCAAATTATCCATTTTATTTGAAACCTATCATTATGGGCGGCGGTTCACGAACTGAGTAAGGAGTTGAGTCATTATTGTTCTAGGTGAACCAGGGATATCAGTGACATAAGCTGACAATTTGATGTTTATCTTCTTGTGTGTGTTATCCAGATGCTATTGTGGACCCGTAAACAACAAGGACATGGACATATAAAGAACTTTAAGTGAAATTTAATATACCTTAACAATTAAGATATGATGTCTTACTGCTATTGTTAGAAACATTTAGAAGCAGACGTGTCTTTTGTGATATCATGATTCAAACAAGCAAAATAACCTTGACCCAGTTTAGTATCCCTCACCCATTGCACGTGCTTTCAAAGCTCAATAAAATGGAAACAAGTGTCGAAAACTCTGAGTAACAAAACCCTGACAAAATAACGGGTTACAAAATCACACACGTAGAGAAAACGAGACATTATTTAGAGTGATGTAACATTTCTTAAAATTACAGCGATACTTACAGAAAGTAAAAGGGGCATAGTTTACTTATTTAAGCAGAATACGTAGGGTTTAGGCGTGAGTATCCAGGAGTATCCACAGACTTTACTTAACGTGTTCTAAAAAACAAATGACCTCAGAAAAGTAACTGCCATAAGGACACCCGTGGCGTACTATTCATCAACCTAATCTGTACACTCATACACTTCGTTTCAACTTCGTAAAGCGGAAATTTCGAAAATTCTCTCAACACTACGTAAAGTTATGTGCTTTAATTCTGGTCGATCATTTCAAAATTAGAGAAAACATACAATGAGCAGAACTCGCCGCCAACGCTTGGGTTACTCTAATGAAGTAATGGGCAAAATGCTTGTAGTGTAATACGCTAACCGTTAGGTCATTTTTATCGCAGTCAATGCCTGCTTAAAGTTCTACTAAATTCTACTGTCGTTCATTTGACTGTTGATAGAAGACTGCCAGTGCATTTTTACTGCCAACAAAGACTTACCATAATAATCATTCCATTTTAAGGGTTGTGGTGAATATTGATATGATATTATCGGAATATTATGAAAGCAACTATTATCTTGTCAAAAACCTTGAACAAGAAAATTGCATCATGAAATTGATACCCTTACAAACGTAAATAATAATAGTGTACGTAAAGAATAATAGTGCACGTAAGTAATAATAGTGTACGTAAAGAATAATAGTGCACGTAAGTAATAATAGTGTACGTAAAGAATAATAGTGCACGTAAGTAATAATAGTGTACGTAAAGAATAATAGTGCACGTAAGTAATAATAGTGTACGTAAAGAATAATAGTGTACGTAAAGAATAATAGTGCACGTAAGTAATAATAGTGTACGTAAATAACAATAGTTTACATAAATAATAATAGTGTGCATAAAGAACAATAGTTTACGTAAATAATAATAAGGTACGTAAGTAATAATAGTTCACGTAAATAATAATAGTGTACGTAAATAACAATGGGGTACGTAAATAGCAATGGTATACGTAAATAATAATAGTGTACGTTAGTGATAAGTGTACGTAAATAAGAAGAGTGTACGTAAATAATAATAGTGTACGTAAATAATAATAGTGTACGTAAATAATAATAGTTTACGTAAATAATAATAGTATACGTAAATAATAAGTGTACGTGAAAACAACAGTGTACGTAAATAATAATGGTGTACGTAAATAATAAATGCACGTAAATAATAATAGTGTACTTAAATAATAATAGTTCACGTAAATAATAATAGTGTATGCAAATAACAATGGTGTACGTAAATAATAATAGTGTACTTACTTGTTATAGGTCGATACACTTGTTTTACCAACAGTATTACTCAGTTACTTTATTTGTTCAATTATATAAACTTGTTCGTTGTACAAGAAAGTGTTTTGTTTTCAGAACATAATTATTTGCACCGGCAGTCATTTATTATGATACAAAAATATCGTGACACCTGTTACACATGTTGGTCCAGGTAGAGGTTGTAATCTTAGTTTATCTTGCATTGTTGGAAGGTGAACGTAAAAGAAGAAAACACAGCTGTAGGTCTATGGGCTTATAACGTTAAAATCGGGTTTGATACCCGTGCTGAGAATAACGTTGTGAAGCTTTGTGCTCAGCTTCAAACAAACAAATTAAAGAAAAATAGATAATTGTGACTTGTAACTTTCTAAAGGTTCCGGAGATGAAATCGATTGCATAAACTTGAGAAATTAGATAATTTTGGTGGCTTGTTTTTTAGGTAAGAGCAGAGCTATAAAAGCGGATATTTGCAGTTTGTCCACTACTTGTATTGATACTGACAATCTAGTATTTCAAGCCTGTAAACATACTGTCCTTTGAATAATTTAATAATATTTTTAATGCTAATTTCTACAACCTAAAATGATAATTTCAGACCTTACTTGACTGAGTTATCACCTTATAATTGATGGCTTTTATGAAGTGAAACTATTGATACCATATGACAAACCTGTTTATGAATTGAAATAAACTATAAATTGTATTATGTTTCACGTAGTTTTATGAGATATGGACATTTAAATTTTCTTAAAATTAAATATGTCGCTCCAACTTTTGGTTAAAGACAAGATATATAATCCTTATTAAAACTTACTAAGAAATTGATTATTCAAATAAAACTACTATATTAAAACGAAGTTTTGAAACTTTCTTAACTTTAACAGTTTATTTCAAGGTTGATTTACATATAATATAATTTTCTTAAGAATTATTCCGTCCACAACTTTTACAGCACAATAATAATTTCTTAATAATGAAAAAACTTTTGATTTATTTACTAAGTTCAATACTTGTTTCTATTATGGCAATTGGCTAACATAAATATGCCATTTAAATCTTATATAGTTGACTACAACAAAGTTATATTTTATGATTATGGCAATAACTGTGATCAAATTGATGGAAGGATCAAACTATGTGATCAAATAGAGGGAATGAGTGTCTGATCAAACTATGTGATCAAATTTATGGAATGAGTGTCTGATCAAACTATGTGATCAAATTGATGGAAAGTGTGTCTCATCAAGCTATGTGATCAAATTGATGGAATGAGTATCAGATCAAACTATGTGATCGAATTGATGAAACGAATGTCTGATCAAACTATGTGATCGAATTGATGGAATGAGTGTCTGATAAAACTATGTGATCAAATTGATGGAATGAGTGTCTGATCAAACTATGTGATCGAATTGATAAAATGAGTGTCTGATCAAACTATGTGATCAAATTGATGGATTTAGTGTCTGATCAAAGTATGTGATCAAATTGATGGAATGTGTGTGTGAACAAACTATCTGATCAAATTGATAGAATGTGTGTGTGATCAAACCATGTGATCAAATTGATGGAATGTGTCTCTCATCAAACTATGTGATCAAATTGATGTAATGAGTGCCTGATAAAACTATGTGATAAAATTGATGAAATGAGTGTCTGGTCAAACAATGTCATCAAATTGATAAAATAAGTGTCTGATCAAACTATGTTATCAAATTGATAGAATGTGTGTCTGATCAAACTATGTGATCGATTTGATGAAATGAGTGTTTGATCAAACGATGTGATCGAGTTGACGGAATGTGTGTCAAATCACTCTATGTGATCAAATTGATGGAATGTGTGTCTGATCAAACTAGGTGTTCAAATTGATGGAAAGAGTGTCTGATCAAACTATGTGATCAAATTGATGGAATGAGTGTCTGATCAAAGTATTTGATAAACTTGATGGATTTAGTGTCTGATCAAACTATGTGATCAAATTGATGGAATGTGTGTGTGAACAAACTATCTGATCAAATTGATGGAATGTGTTGTGATCAAACCATATGATCAAATTGATGGAATGTGTCTCTCATCAAACTATGTGATCAAATTGATGGAATGTGTGCGTGATCAAACGATGTGATCGAATTGATGGAATGTGTGTCTAATCAAACTATGTGATCAAATTGATGGAATGTGTGTCTGATCAAACTAGGTGATCAAATTGATGGAATGAGTGTCTCATCAAACTATGTGATCGAATTCATGGAATGAGTGCTGATCAAACTATGTGATCGATTTGATGAAATGAGTGTCTGATCAAACTATGTGATCGAATTGATAAAATGAGTGTCTGATCAAACTATGTGATCAAATTGATGTAATGAGTGCCTGATAAAACTATGTGATCAAATTGATGAAATGAGTGTCTGGTCAAACAATGTGATCAAATTGATAAAATAAGTGTCTGATCAAACTATGTGATCAAATTGATGGAATGTGTGTCTGATCAAACTATGTGATCAAATTGATGGAATGAGTGCTGATCAAACTATGTGATCGATTTGATGAAATGAGTGTTTGATCAAACGATGTGATCGAGTTGATGGAATGTGTGTCTAATCACTCTATGTGATCAAATTGATAAAATGTGTGTCTGATCAAACTATGTGATCAAATTGATGGAATGAGTGTCTGATCAAACTATGTGATCAAATTGATGGAATGTGTGTCTGATCAAACCATGTGATCAAATTGATGGAATGAGTGTTTGATCAAACTATGTGATCAAATTGATGGAATGAGTGTCTGATCAAACTATGTGATCAAATTGATGAAATGAGTGTCTGATCAAACTATGTGATCAAATTGATGGAATGAGTGTCTGATCAAACTATGTGATCAAATTGATGGAATGAGTGTCTGATCAAACTATGTGATCAAAATGATGGAATGAATGTTTGATCAAACTATGTGATCAAATTGATGGAATGAGTGTCTGATCAAACTATGTGATCAAATTGATGGAATGAGTGTCTGATCAAACCATGTGATCAAATTGATGGAATGTGTCTCTCATCAAACTATGTGATCAAATTGATGTAATGAGTGTCTGATCAAAACAATGTGATCAAATTGATGAAATGAGTGTCTGATCAAACAATGTGATCAAATTGATAAAATAAGTGTCTGATCAAACTATGTGATCAAATTGATGGAATGTGTGTCTGATCAAACTATGTGATCAAATTGATGGAATGTGTGTGTGATCAAACTATGTGATCAAATTGATGGAATGTGTGTGTGATCAAACCATGTGATCAAATTGATGGAATGTGTCTCTCATCAAACTATGTGATCAAATTGATGTAATGAGTGCCTGATAAAACTATGTGATCAAATTGATGAAATGAGTGTCTGATCAAACTATGTGATCAAATTGATAAAATAAGTGTCTGATCAAACTATGTGATCAAATTGATGGAATGAGTGTCTGATCAAACTATGTGATCAAATTGATGGAATGAGTGTCTGATCAAACTATGTGATCAAATTGATGGAATGTGTGTCTGATCAAACTATGTGATGATCAAACTATGTGATCAAATTGATGGAATGTGTGTCTGATCAAACTATGTGATCAAATTGATGGAATGTGTCTCAAATTGATGGAATGAGTGTCTGTGATCAAACTATGTGATCAAATTGATGGAATGAGTGTCTGATCAAACTATGTGATCGAATTGATGAAATGAGTGTCTGATCAAACTATGTGATCAAATTGATGGAATGAGTGTCTGATCAAACTATGTGATCAAATTGATGGAATGAGTGTCTGATCAAACTATGTGATCAAATTGATGGAATGAGTGTCTGATCAAACTATGTGATCAAATTGATGGAATGAGTGTCTGATCAAACTATGTGATCAAATTGATGGAATGTGTGTCTGATCAAACTATGTGATCAAATTGATGGAATGAGTGTCTGATCAAACTATGTGATCAAATTGATGGAATGTGTGTCTGATCAAACTATGTGATCAAATTGATGGAATGTGTGTCTGATCAAACTATGTGATCAAATTGATGGAATGTGTGTCTGATCAAACTATGTGATCAAATTGATGGAATGAGTGTCTGATCAAACTATGTGATCAAATTGATGGAATGAGTGTCTGATCAAACTATGTGATCAAATTGATGGAATGAGTGTCTGATCAAACTATGTGATCAAATTGATGGAATGAGTGTCTGATCAAACTATGTGATCAAATTGATGGAATGAGTGTCTGATCAAACTATGTGATCAAATTGATGGAATGTGATGTGTCTGTCTGATCAAACTATGTGATCAAATTGATGGAATGTGTGTCTGATCAAACTATGTGATCAAATTGATGGAATGAGTGTCTGATCAAACTATGTGATCAAATTGATGGAATGAGTGTCTGATCAAACTATGTGATCAAATTGATGGAATGATGTGTGTCTGATCAAACTATGTGATCAAATTGATGGAATGAGTGTCTGATCAAACTATGTGATCAAATTGATGGAATGAGTGTCTGATCAAACTATGTGATCAAATTGATGGAATGAGTGTCTGATCAAACTATGTGATCAAATTGATGGAATGTGTGTCTGATCAAACTATGTGATCAAATTGATGGAATGAGTGTGTGATCAAACTATGTGATCAAATTGATGGAATGAGTGTCTGATCAAACTATGTGATCAAATTGATGGAATGAGTGTCTGATCAAACTATGTGATCAAATTGATGGAATGAGTGTCTGATCAAACTATGTGATCAAATTGATGGAATGAGTGTCTGATCAAACTATGTGATCAAATTGATGGAATGAGTGTCTGATCAAACTATGTGATCAAATTGATGGAATGAGTGTCTGATCAAACTATGTGATCAAATTGATGGAATGAGTGTCTGATCAAACTATGTGATCAAATTGATGGAATGAGTGTCTGATCAAACTATGTGATCAAATTGATGGAATGAGTGTCTGATCAAACTATGTGATCAAATTGATGGAATGAGTGTCTGATCAAACTATGTGATCAAATTGATGGAATGAGTGTCTGATCAAACTATGTGATCAAATTGATGGAATGAGTGTCTGATCAAACTATGTGATCAAATTGATGGAATGAGTGTCTGATCAAACTATGTGATCAAATTGATGGAATGAGTGTCTGATCAAACTATGTGATCAAATTGATGGAATGAGTGTCTGATCAAACTATGTGATCAAATTGATGGAATGAGTGTCTGATCAAACTATGTGATCAAATTGATGGAATGAGTGTCTGATCAAACTATGTGATCAAATTGATGGAATGAGTGTCTGATCAAACTATGTGATCAAATTGATGGAATGAGTGTCTGATCAAACTATGTGATCAAATTGATGGAATGAGTGTCTGATCAAACTATGTGATCAAATTGATGGAATGAGTGTCTGATCAAACTATGTGATCAAATTGATGGAATGAGTGTCTGATCAAACTATGTGATCAAATTGATGGAATGAGTGTCTGATCAAACTATGTGATCAAATTGATGGAATGAGTGTCTGATCAAACTATGTGATCAAATTGATGGAATGTGTGTCTGATCAAACTATGTGATCAAATTGATGGAATGAGTGTCTGATCAAACTATGTGATCAAATTGATGGAATGAGTGTCTGATCAAACTATGTGATCAAATTGATGGAATGAGTGTCTGATCAAACTATGTGATCAAATTGATGGAATGAGTGTCTGATCAAACTATGTGATCAAATTGATGGAATGAGTGTCTGATCAAACTATGTGATCAAATTGATGGAATGAGTGTCTGATCAAACTATGTGATCAAATTGATGGAATGAGTGTCTGATCAAACTATGTGATCAAATTGATGGAATGTGTGTCTGATCAAACTATGTGATCAAATTGATGGAATGAGTGTCTGATCAAACTATGTGATCAAATTGATGGAATGAGTGTCTGATCAAACTATGTGATCAAATTGATGGAATGAGTGTCTGATCAAACTATGTGATCAAATTGATGGAATGAGTGTCTGATCAAACTATGTGATCAAATTGATGGAATGAGTGTCTGATCAAACTATGTGATCAAATTGATGGAATGAGTGTCTGATCAAACTATGTGATCAAATTGATGGAATGAGTGTCTGATCAAACTATGTGATCAAATTGATGGAATGATGTGTCTGATCAAACTATGTGATCAAATTGATGGAATGAGTGTCTGATCAAACTATGTGATCAAATTGATGGAATGAGTGTCTGATCAAACTATGTGATCAAATTGATGGAATGAGTGTCTGATCAAACTATGTGATCAAATTGATGGAATGAGTGTCTGATCAAACTATGTGATCAAATTGATGGAATGAGTGTCTGATCAAACTATGTGATCAAATTGATGGAATGAGTGTCTGATCAAACTATGTGATCAAATTGATGGAATGAGTGTCTGATCAAACTATGTGATCAAATTGATGGAATGAGTGTCTGATCAAACTATGTGATCAAATTGATGGAATGAGTGTCTGATCAAACTATGTGATCAAATTGATGGAATGAGTGTCTGATCAAACTATGTGATCAAATTGATGGAATGAGTGTCTGATCAAACTATGTGATCAAATTGATGGAATGAGTGTCTGATCAAACTATGTGATCAAATTGATGGAATGAGTGTCTGATCAAACTATGTGATCAAATTGATGGAATGAGTGTCTGATCAAACTATGTGATCAAATTGATGGAATGAGTGTCTGATCAAACTATGTGATCAAATTGATGGAATGAGTGTCTGATCAAACTATGTGATCAAATTGATGGAATGAGTGTCTGATCAAACTATGTGATCAAATTGATGGAATGAGTGTCTGATCAAACTATGTGATCAAATTGATGGAATGAGTGTCTGATCAAACTATGTGATCAAATTGATGGAATGTGTGTGTGATCAAACTATGTGATCAAATTGATGGAATGTGTGTCTGATCAAACTATGTGATCAAATTGATGGAATGAGTGTCTGATCAAACTATGTGATCAAATTGATGGAATGAGTGTCTGATCAAACTATGTGATCAAATTGATGGAATGAGTGTCTGATCAAACTATGTGATCAAATTGATGGAATGAGTGTCTGATCAAACTATGTGATCAAATTGATGGAATGAGTGTCTGATCAAACTATGTGATCAAATTGATGGAATGAGTGTCTGATCAAACTATGTGATCAAATTGATGGAATGAGTGTCTGATCAAACTATGTGATCAAATTGATGGAATGAGTGTCTGATCAAACTATGTGATCAAATTGATGGAATGAGTGTCTGATCAAACTATGTGATCAAATTGATGGAATGAGTGTCTGATCAAACTATGTGATCAAATTGATGGAATGAGTGTCTGATCAAACTATGTGATCAAATTGATGGAATGAGTGTCTGATCAAACTATGTGATCAAATTGATGGAATGAGTGTCTGATCAAACTATGTGATCAAATTGATGGAATGAGTGTCTGATCAAACTATGTGATCAAATTGATGGAATGAGTGTCTGATCAAACTATGTGATCAAATTGATGGAATGAGTGTCTGATCAAACTATGTGATCAAATTGATGGAATGAGTGTCTGATCAAACTATGTGATCAAATTGATGGAATGAGTGTCTGATCAAACTATGTGATCAAATTGATGGAATGAGTGTCTGATCAAACTATGTGATCAAATTGATGGAATGAGTGTCTGATCAAACTATGTGATCAAATTGATGGAATGAGTGTCTGATCAAACTATGTGATCAAATTGATGGAATGAGTGTCTGATCAAACTATGTGATCAAATTGATGGAATGAGTGTCTGATCAAACTATGTGATCAAATTGATGGAATGAGTGTCTGATCAAACTATGTGATCAAATTGATGGAATGAGTGTCTGATCAAACTATGTGATCAAATTGATGGAATGAGTGTCTGATCAAACTATGTGATCAAATTGATGGAATGAGTGTCTGATCAAACTATGTGATCAAATTGATGGAATGAGTGTCTGATCAAACTATGTGATCAAATTGATGGAATGAGTGTCTGATCAAACTATGTGATCAAATTGATGGAATGAGTGTCTGATCAAACTATGTGATCAAATTGATGGAATGAGTGTCTGATCAAACTATGTGATCAAATTGATGGAATGAGTGTCTGATCAAACTATGTGATCAAATTGATGGAATGAGTGTCTGATCAAACTATGTGATCAAATTGATGGAATGAGTGTCTGATCAAACTATGTGATCAAATTGATGGAATGAGTGTCTGATCAAACTATGTGATCAAATTGATGGAATGAGTGTCTGATCAAACTATGTGATCAAATTGATGGAATGAGTGTCTGATCAAACTATGTGATCAAATTGATGGAATGAGTGTCTGATCAAACTATGTGATCAAATTGATGGAATGAGTGTCTGATCAAACTATGTGATCAAATTGATGGAATGAGTGTCTGATCAAACTATGTGATCAAATTGATGGAATGAGTGTCTGATCAAACTATGTGATCAAATTGATGGAATGAGTGTCTGATCAAACTATGTGATCAAATTGATGGAATGAGTGTCTGATCAAACTATGTGATCAAATTGATGGAATGAGTGTCTGATCAAACTATGTGATCAAATTGATGGAATGAGTGTCTGATCAAACTATGTGATCAAATTGATGGAATGAGTGTCTGATCAAACTATGTGATCAAATTGATGGAATGAGTGTCTGATCAAACTATGTGATCAAATTGATGGAATGAGTGTCTGATCAAACTATGTGATCAAATTGATGGAATGAGTGTCTGATCAAACTATGTGATCAAATTGATGGAATGAGTGTCTGATCAAACTATGTGATCAAATTGATGGAATGTGTGTCTGATCAAACTATGTGATCAAATTGATGAATGAATGTGATCAAATTGATGGAATGTCTGATCAAACTATGTGATCAAATTGATGGAATGAGTGTCTGATCAAACTATGTGATCAAATTGATGGAATGAGTGTCTGATCAAACTATGTGATCAAATTGATGGAAAATGAGTGTCTGATCAAACTATGTGATCAAATTGATGGAATGAGTGTCTGATCAAACTATGTGATCAAATTGATGGAATGAGTGTCTGATCAAACTATGTGATCAAATTGATGGAATGAGTGTCTGATCAAACTATGTGATCAAATTGATGGAATGAGTGTCTGATCAAACTATGTGATCAAATTGATGGAATGAGTGTCTGATCAAACTATGTGATCAAATTGATGGAATGAGTGTCTGATCAAACTATGTGATCAAATTGATGGAATGTGTGTCTGATCAAACTATGTGATCAAATTGATGGAATGAGTGTCTGATCAAACTATGTGATCAAATTGATGGAATGATGGAATGTCTGATCAAACTATGTGATCAAATTGATGGAATGTGTGTCTGATCAAACTATGTGATCAAATTGATGGAATGAGTGTCTGATCAAACTATGTGATCAAATTGATGGAATGAGTGTCTGATCAAACTATGTGATCAAATTGATGGAATGAGTGTCTGATCAAACTATGTGATCAAATTGATGGAATGAGTGTCTGATCAAACTATGTGATCAAATTGATGGAATGAGTGTCTGATCAAACTATGTGATCAAATTGATGGAATGAGTGTCTGATCAAACTATGTGATCAAATTGATGGAATGAGTGTCTGATCAAACTATGTGATCAAATTGATGGAATGAGTGTCTGATCAAACTATGTGATCAAATTGATGGAATGAGTGTCTGATCAAACTATGTGATCAAATTGATGGAATGAGTGTCTGATCAAACTATGTGATCAAATTGATGGAATGAGTGTCTGATCAAACTATGTGATCAAATTGATGGAATGAGTGTCTGATCAAACTATGTGATCAAATTGATGGAATGAGTGTCTGATCAAACTATGTGATCAAATTGATGGAATGAGTGTCTGATCAAACTATGTGATCAAATTGATGGAATGAGTGTCTGATCAAACTATGTGATCAAATTGATGGAATGTGTGTCTGATCAAACTATGTGATCAAATTGATGGAATGAGTGTCTGATCAAACTATGTGATCAAATTGATGGAATGAGTGTCTGATCAAACTATGTGATCAAATTGATGGAATGAGTGTCTGATCAAACTATGTGATCAAATTGATGGAATGATGTGATCAAATTGATCAAACTATGTGATCAAATTGATGGAATGAGTGTCTGATCAAACTATGTGATCAAATTGATGGAATGAGTGTCTGATCAAACTATGTGATCAAATTGATGGAATGAGTGTCTGATCAAACTATGTGATCAAATTGATGGAATGAGTGTCTGATCAAACTATGTGATCAAATTGATGGAATGAGTGTCTGATCAAACTATGTGATCAAATTGATGGAATGAGTGTCTGATCAAACTATGTGATCAAATTGATGGAATGAGTGTCTGATCAAACTATGTGATCAAATTGATGGAATGAGTGTCTGATCAAACTATGTGATCAAATTGATGGAATGAGTGTCTGATCAAACTATGTGATCAAATTGATGGAATGAGTGTCTGATCAAACTATGTGATCAAATTGATGGAATGAGTGTCTGATCAAACTATGTGATCAAATTGATGGAATGAGTGTCTGATCAAACTATGTGATCAAATTGATGGAATGAGTGTCTGATCAAACTATGTGATCAAATTGATGGAATGAGTGTCTGATCAAACTATGTGATCAAATTGATGGAATGAGTGTCTGATCAAACTATGTGATCAAATTGATGGAATGAGTGTCTGATCAAACTATGTGATCAAATTGATGGAATGAGTGTCTGATCAAACTATGTGATCAAATTGATGGAATGAGTGTCTGATCAAACTATGTGATCAAATTGATGGAATGAGTGTCTGATCAAACTATGTGATCAAATTGATGGAATGAGTGTCTGATCAAACTATGTGATCAAATTGATGGAATGAGTGTCTGATCAAACTATGTGATCAAATTGATGGAATGAGTGTCTGATCAAACTATGTGATCAAATTGATGGAATGAGTGTCTGATCAAACTATGTGATCAAATTGATGGAATGAGTGTCTGATCAAACTATGTGATCAAATTGATGGAATGAGTGTCTGATCAAACTATGTGATCAAATTGATGGAATGAGTGTCTGATCAAACTATGTGATCAAATTGATGGAATGAGTGTCTGATCAAACTATGTGATCAAATTGATGGAATGAGTGTCTGATCAAACTATGTGATCAAATTGATGGAATGAGTGTCTGATCAAACTATGTGATCAAATTGATGGAATGAGTGTCTGATCAAACTATGTGATCAAATTGATGGAATGAGTGTCTGATCAAACTATGTGATCAAATTGATGGAATGAGTGTCTGATCAAACTATGTGATCAAATTGATGGAATGAGTGTCTGATCAAACTATGTGATCAAATTGATGGAATGAGTGTCTGATCAAACTATGTGATCAAATTGATGGAATGAGTGTCTGATCAAACTATGTGATCAAATTGATGGAATGAGTGTCTGATCAAACTATGTGATCAAATTGATGGAATGAGTGTCTGATCAAACTATGTGATCAAATTGATGGAATGAGTGTCTGATCAAACTATGTGATCAAATTGATGGAATGAGTGTCTGATCAAACTATGTGATCAAATTGATGGAATGAGTGTCTGATCAAACTATGTGATCAAATTGATGGAATGAGTGTCTGATCAAACTATGTGATCAAATTGATGGAATGAGTGTCTGATCAAACTATGTGATCAAATTGATGGAATGAGTGTCTGATCAAACTATGTGATCAAATTGATGGAATGAGTGTCTGATCAAACTATGTGATCAAATTGATGGAATGAGTGTCTGATCAAACTGATCAAACTATGTGATCAAATTGATGGAATGAGTGTCTGATCAAACTATGTGATCAAATTGATGGAATGAGTGTCTGATCAAACTATGTGATCAAATTGATGGAATGAGTGTCTGATCAAACTATGTGATCAAATTGATGGAATGAGTGTCTGATCAAACTATGTGATCAAATTGATGGAATGAGTGTCTGATCAAACTATGTGATCAAATTGATGGAATGAGTGTCTGATCAAACTATGTGATCAAATTGATGGAATGAGTGTCTGATCAAACTATGTGATCAAATTGATGGAATGAGTGTCTGATCAAACTATGTGATCAAATTGATGGAATGAGTGTCTGATCAAACTATGTGATCAAATTGATGGAATGAGTGTCTGATCAAACTATGTGATCAAATTGATGGAATGAGTGTCTGATCAAACTATGTGATCAAATTGATGGAATGAGTGTCTGATCAAACTATGTGATCAAATTGATGGAATGAGTGTCTGATCAAACTATGTGATCAAATTGATGGAATGTGTGTGTGATCAAACTATGTGATCAAATTGATGGAATGAGTGTCTGATCAAACTATGTGATCAAATTGATGGAATGAGTGTCTGATCAAACTATGTGATCAAATTGATGGAATGAGTGTCTGATCAAACTATGTGATCAAATTGATGGAATGAGTGTCTGATCAAACTATGTGATCAAATTGATGGAATGAGTGTCTGATCAAACTATGTGATCAAATTGATGGAATGAGTGTCTGATCAAACTATGTGATCAAATTGATGGAATGAGTGTCTGATCAAACTATGTGATCAAATTGATGGAATGAGTGTCTGATCAAACTATGTGATCAAATTGATGGAATGAGTGTCTGATCAAACTATGTGATCAAATTGATGGAATGAGTGTCTGATCAAACTATGTGATCAAATTGATGGAATGAGTGTCTGATCAAACTATGTGATCAAATTGATGGAATGAGTGTCTGATCAAACTATGTGATCAAATTGATGGAATGAGTGTCTGATCAAACTATGTGATCAAATTGATGGAATGTGTGTCTGATCAAACTATGTGATCAAATTGATGGAATGAGTGTCTGATCAAACTATGTGATCAAATTGATGGAATGAGTGTCTGATCAAACTATGTGATCAAATTGATGGAATGAGTGTCTGATCAAACTATGTGATCAAATTGATGGAATGAGTGTCTGATCAAACTATGTGATCAAATTGATGGAATGAGTGTCTGATCAAACTATGTGATCAAATTGATGGAATGAGTGTCTGATCAAACTATGTGATCAAATTGATGGAATGAGTGTCTGATCAAACTATGTGATCAAATTGATGGAATGAGTGTCTGATCAAACTATGTGATCAAATTGATGGAATGAGTGTCTGATCAAACTATGTGATCAAATTGATGGAATGTGTGTCTGATCAAACTATGTGATCAAATTGATGGAATGAGTGTCTGATCAAACTATGTGATCAAATTGATGGAATGAGTGTCTGATCAAACTATGTGATCAAATTGATGGAATGAGTGTCTGATCAAACTATGTGATCAAATTGATGGAATGAGTGTCTGATCAAACTATGTGATCAAATTGATGGAATGAGTGTCTGATCAAACTATGTGATCAAATTGATGGAATGAGTGTCTGATCAAACTATGTGATCAAATTGATGGAATGAGTGTCTGATCAAACTATGTGATCAAATTGATGGAATGAGTGTCTGATCAAACTATGTGATCAAATTGATGGAATGATCTGATCAAACTTGTGATCAAATGGAATGAGTGTCTGATCAAACTATGTGTGATCTGATCAAACTATGTGATCAAATTGATGGAATGAGTGTCTGATCAAACTATGTGATCAAATTGATGGAATGAGTGTCTGATCAAACTATGTGATCAAATTGATGGAATGAGTGTCTGATCAAACTATGTGATCAAATTGATGGAATGTGTCTGATCAAACTATGTGATCAAATTGATGGAATGAGTGTCTGATCAAACTATGTGATCAAATTGATGGAATGAGTGTCTGATCAAACTATGTGATCAAATTGATGGAATGAGTGTCTGATCAAACTATGTGATCAAATTGATGGAATGAGTGTCTGATCAAACTATGTGATCAAATTGATGGAATGAGTGTCTGATCAAACTATGTGATCAAATTGATGGAATGAGTGTCTGATCAAACTATGTGATCAAATTGATGGAATGAGTGTCTGATCAAACTATGTGATCAAATTGATGGAATGAGTGTCTGATCAAACTATGTGATCAAATTGATGGAATGAGTGTCTGATCAAACTATGTGATCAAATTGATGGAATGAGTGTCTGATCAAACTATGTGATCAAATTGATGGAATGAGTGTCTGATCAAACTATGTGATCAAATTGATGGAATGAGTGTCTGATCAAACTATGTGATCAAATTGATGGAATGAGTGTCTGATCAAACTATGTGATCAAATTGATGGAATGAGTGTCTGATCAAACTATGTGATCAAATTGATGGAATGAGTGTCTGATCAAACTATGTGATCAAATTGATGGAATGAGTGTCTGATCAAACTATGTGATCAAATTGATGGAATGAGTGTCTGATCAAACTATGTGATCAAATTGATGGAATGAGTGTCTGATCAAACTATGTGATCAAATTGATGGAATGAGTGTCTGATCAAACTATGTGATCAAATTGATGGAATGAGTGTCTGATCAAACTATGTGATCAAATTGATGGAATGAGTGTCTGATCAAACTATGTGATCAAATTGATGGAATGAGTGTCTGATCAAACTATGTGATCAAATTGATGGAATGAGTGTCTGATCAAACTATGTGATCAAATTGATGGAATGAGTGTCTGATCAAACTATGTGATCAAATTGATGGAATGAGTGTCTGATCAAACTATGTGATCAAATTGATGGAATGAGTGTCTGATCAAACTATGTGATCAAATTGATGGAATGAGTGTCTGATCAAACTATGTGATCAAATTGATGGAATGAGTGTCTGATCAAACTATGTGATCAAATTGATGGAATGAGTGTCTGATCAAACTATGTGATCAAATTGATGGAATGAGTGTCTGATCAAACTATGTGATCAAATTGATGGAATGAGTGTCTGATCAAACTATGTGATCAAATTGATGGAATGAGTGTCTGATCAAACTATGTGATCAAATTGATGGAATGAGTGTCTGATCAAACTATGTGATCAAATTGATGGAATGAGTGTCTGATCAAACTATGTGATCAAATTGATGGAATGAGTGTCTGATCAAACTATGTGATCAAATTGATGGAATGAGTGTCTGATCAAACTATGTGATCAAATTGATGGAATGAGTGTCTGATCAAACTATGTGATCAAATTGATGGAATGAGTGTCTGATCAAACTATGTGATCAAATTGATGGAATGAGTGTCTGATCAAACTATGTGATCAAATTGATGGAATGAGTGTCTGATCAAACTATGTGATCAAATTGATGGAATGAGTGTCTGATCAAACTATGTGATCAAATTGATGGAATGAGTGTCTGATCAAACTATGTGATCAAATTGATGGAATGAGTGTCTGATCAAACTATGTGATCAAATTGATGGAATGAGTGTCTGATCAAACTATGTGATCAAATTGATGGAATGAGTGTCTGATCAAACTATGTGATCAAATTGATGGAATGAGTGTCTGATCAAACTATGTGATCAAATTGATGGAATGAGTGTCTGATCAAACTATGTGATCAAATTGATGGAATGAGTGTCTGATCAAACTATGTGATCAAATTGATGGAATGAGTGTCTGATCAAACTATGTGATCAAATTGATGGAATGAGTGTCTGATCAAACTATGTGATCAAATTGATGGAATGAGTGTCTGATCAAACTATGTGATCAAATTGATGGAATGAGTGTCTGATCAAACTATGTGATCAAATTGATGGAATGAGTGTCTGATCAAACTATGTGATCAAATTGATGGAATGAGTGTCTGATCAAACTATGTGATCAAATTGATGGAATGAGTGTCTGATCAAACTATGTGATCAAATTGATGGAATGAGTGTCTGATCAAACTATGTGATCAAATTGATGGAATGAGTGTCTGATCAAACTATGTGATCAAATTGATGGAATGAGTGTCTGATCAAACTATGTGATCAAATTGATGGAATGAGTGTCTGATCAAACTATGTGATCAAATTGATGGAATGAGTGTCTGATCAAACTATGTGATCAAATTGATGGAATGAGTGTCTGATCAAACTATGTGATCAAATTGATGGAATGAGTGTCTGATCAAACTATGTGATCAAATTGATGGAATGAGTGTCTGATCAAACTATGTGATCAAATTGATGGAATGAGTGTCTGATCAAACTATGTGATCAAATTGATGGAATGAGTGTCTGATCAAACTATGTGATCAAATTGATGGAATGAGTGTCTGATCAAACTATGTGATCAAATTGATGGAATGAGTGTCTGATCAAACTATGTGATCAAATTGATGGAATGAGTGTCTGATCAAACTATGTGATCAAATTGATGGAATGAGTGTCTGATCAAACTATGTGATCAAATTGATGGAATGAGTGTCTGATCAAACTATGTGATCAAATTGATGGAATGAGTGTCTGATCAAACTATGTGATCAAATTGATGGAATGAGTGTCTGATCAAACTATGTGATCAAATTGATGGAATGAGTGTCTGATCAAACTATGTGATCAAATTGATGGAATGAGTGTCTGATCAAACTATGTGATCAAATTGATGGAATGAGTGTCTGATCAAACTATGTGATCAAATTGATGGAATGAGTGTCTGATCAAACTATGTGATCAAATTGATGGAATGAGTGTCTGATCAAACTATGTGATCAAATTGATGGAATGAGTGTCTGATCAAACTATGTGATCAAATTGATGGAATGAGTGTCTGATCAAACTATGTGATCAAATTGATGGAATGAGTGTCTGATCAAACTATGTGATCAAATTGATGGAATGAGTGTCTGATCAAACTATGTGATCAAATTGATGGAATGAGTGTCTGATCAAACTATGTGATCAAATTGATGGAATGAGTGTCTGATCAAACTATGTGATCAAATTGATGGAATGAGTGTCTGATCAAACTATGTGATCAAATTGATGGAATGAGTGTCTGATCAAACTATGTGATCAAATTGATGGAATGAGTGTCTGATCAAACTATGTGATCAAATTGATGGAATGAGTGTCTGATCAAACTATGTGATCAAATTGATGGAATGAGTGTCTGATCAAACTATGTGATCAAATTGATGGAATGAGTGTCTGATCAAACTATGTGATCAAATTGATGGAATGAGTGTCTGATCAAACTATGTGATCAAATTGATGGAATGAGTGTCTGATCAAACTATGTGATCAAATTGATGGAATGAGTGTCTGATCAAACTATGTGATCAAATTGATGGAATGAGTGTCTGATCAAACTATGTGATCAAATTGATGGAATGAGTGTCTGATCAAACTATGTGATCAAATTGATGGAATGAGTGTCTGATCAAACTATGTGATCAAATTGATGGAATGAGTGTCTGATCAAACTATGTGATCAAATTGATGGAATGAGTGTCTGATCAAACTATGTGATCAAATTGATGGAATGAGTGTCTGATCAAACTATGTGATCAAATTGATGGAATGAGTGTCTGATCAAACTATGTGATCAAATTGATGGAATGAGTGTCTGATCAAACTATGTGATCAAATTGATGGAATGAGTGTCTGATCAAACTATGTGATCAAATTGATGGAATGAGTGTCTGATCAAACTATGTGATCAAATTGATGGAATGAGTGTCTGATCAAACTATGTGATCAAATTGATGGAATGAGTGTCTGATCAAACTATGTGATCAAATTGATGGAATGATCAAACTATGTGATCTGATCAAACTATGTGATCAAATTGATGGAATGAGTGTCTGATCAAACTATGTGATCAAATTGATGGAATGAGTGTCTGATCAAACTATGTGATCAAATTGATGGAATGAGTGTCTGATCAAACTATGTGATCAAATTGATGGAATGAGTGTCTGATCAAACTATGTGATCAAATTGATGGAATGAGTGTCTGATCAAACTATGTGATCAAATTGATGGAATGAGTGTCTGATCAAACTATGTGATCAAATTGATGGAATGAGTGTCTGATCAAACTATGTGATCAAATTGATGGAATGAGTGTCTGATCAAACTATGTGATCAAATTGATGGAATGAGTGTCTGATCAAACTATGTGATCAAATTGATGGAATGAGTGTCTGATCAAACTATGTGATCAAATTGATGGAATGAGTGTCTGATCAAACTATGTGATCAAATTGATGGAATGAGTGTCTGATCAAACTATGTGATCAAATTGATGGAATGAGTGTCTGATCAAACTATGTGATCAAATTGATGGAATGAGTGTCTGATCAAACTATGTGATCAAATTGATGGAATGAGTGTCTGATCAAACTATGTGATCAAATTGATGGAATGAGTGTCTGATCAAACTATGTGATCAAATTGATGGAATGAGTGTCTGATCAAACTATGTGATCAAATTGATGGAATGAGTGTCTGATCAAACTATGTGATCAAATTGATGGAATGAGTGTCTGATCAAACTATGTGATCAAATTGATGGAATGAGTGTCTGATCAAACTATGTGATCAAATTGATGGAATGAGTGTCTGATCAAACTATGTGATCAAATTGATGGAATGAGTGTCTGATCAAACTATGTGATCAAATTGATGGAATGAGTGTCTGATCAAACTATGTGATCAAATTGATGGAATGAGTGTCTGATCAAACTATGTGATCAAATTGATGGAATGAGTGTCTGATCAAACTATGTGATCAAATTGATGGAATGAGTGTCTGATCAAACTATGTGATCAAATTGATGGAATGAGTGTCTGATCAAACTATGTGATCAAATTGATGGAATGAGTGTCTGATCAAACTATGTGATCAAATTGATGGAATGAGTGTCTGATCAAACTATGTGATCAAATTGATGGAATGAGTGTCTGATCAAACTATGTGATCAAATTGATGGAATGAGTGTCTGATCAAACTATGTGATCAAATTGATGGAATGAGTGTCTGATCAAACTATGTGATCAAATTGATGGAATGAGTGTCTGATCAAACTATGTGATCAAATTGATGGAATGAGTGTCTGATCAAACTATGTGATCAAATTGATGGAATGAGTGTCTGATCAAACTATGTGATCAAATTGATGGAATGAGTGTCTGATCAAACTATGTGATCAAATTGATGGAATGAGTGTCTGATCAAACTATGTGATCAAATTGATGGAATGAGTGTCTGATCAAACTATGTGATCAAATTGATGGAATGAGTGTCTGATCAAACTATGTGATCAAATTGATGGAATGAGTGTCTGATCAAACTATGTGATCAAATTGATGGAATGAGTGTCTGATCAAACTATGTGATCAAATTGATGGAATGAGTGTCTGATCAAACTATGTGATCAAATTGATGGAATGAGTGTCTGATCAAACTATGTGATCAAATTGATGGAATGAGTGTCTGATCAAACTATGTGATCAAATTGATGGAATGAGTGTCTGATCAAACTATGTGATCAAATTGATGGAATGAGTGTCTGATCAAACTATGTGATCAAATTGATGGAATATGTGTCTGATCAAACTATGTGATCAAATTGATGGAATGAGTGTCTGATCAAACTATGTGATCAAATTGATGGAATGAGTGTCTGATCAAACTATGTGATCAAATTGATGGAATGAGTGTCTGATCAAACTATGTGATCAAATTGATGGAATGAGTGTCTGATCAAACTATGTGATCAAATTGATGGAATGAGTGTCTGATCAAACTATGTGATCAAATTGATGGAATGATCAAACTATGTGTGTCTGATCAAACTATGTGATCAAATTGATGGAATGAGTGTCTGATCAAACTATGTGATCAAATTGATGGAATGAGTGTCTGATCAAACTATGTGATCAAATTGATGGAATGAGTGTCTGATCAAACTATGTGATCAAATTGATGGAATGAGTGTCTGATCAAACTATGTGATCAAATTGATGGAATGAGTGTCTGATCAAACTATGTGATCAAATTGATGGAATGAGTGTCTGATCAAACTATGTGATCAAATTGATGGAATGAGTGTCTGATCAAACTATGTGATCAAATTGATGGAATGAGTGTCTGATCAAACTATGTGATCAAATTGATGGAATGAGTGTCTGATCAAACTATGTGATCAAATTGATGGAATGAGTGTCTGATCAAACTATGTGATCAAATTGATGGAATGAGTGTCTGATCAAACTATGTGATCAAATTGATGGAATGAGTGTCTGATCAAACTATGTGATCAAATTGATGGAATGAGTGTCTGATCAAACTATGTGATCAAATTGATGGAATGAGTGTCTGATCAAACTATGTGATCAAATTGATGATGGAATGAGTGTCTGATCAAACTATGTGATCAAATTGATGGAATGAGTGTCTGATCAAACTATGTGATCAAATTGATGGAATGAGTGTCTGATCAAACTATGTGATCAAATTGATGGAATGAGTGTCTGATCAAACTATGTGATCAAATTGATGGAATGAGTGTCTGATCAAACTATGTGATCAAATTGATGGAATGAGTGTCTGATCAAACTATGTGATCAAATTGATGGAATGAGTGTCTGATCAAACTATGTGATCAAATTGATGGAATGAGTGTCTGATCAAACTATGTGATCAAATTGATGGAATGAGTGTCTGATCAAACTATGTGATCAAATTGATGGAATGAATCAAACTATGTGATCAAATTGATGTGATCAAACTTCAAATTGATGGAATGAGTGTCTGATCAAACTATGTGATCAAATTGATGGAATGAGTGTCTGATCAAACTATGTGATCAAATTGATGGAATGAGTGTCTGATCAAACTATGTGATCAAATTGATGGAATGAGTGTCTGATCAAACTATGTGATCAAATTGATGGAATGAGTGTCTGATCAAACTATGTGATCAAATTGATGGAATGAGTGTCTGATCAAACTATGTGATCAAATTGATGGAATGAGTGTCTGATCAAACTATGTGATCAAATTGATGGAATGAGTGTCTGATCAAACTATGTGATCAAATTGATGGAATGTCTGATCAAACTGTCTGATCAAACTATGTGATCAAATTGATGGAATGAGTGTCTGATCAAACTATGTGATCAAATTGATGGAATGAGTGTCTGATCAAACTATGTGATCAAATTGATGGAATGAGTGTCTGATCAAACTATGTGATCAAATTGATGGAATGAGTGTCTGATCAAACTATGTGATCAAATTGATGGAATGAGTGTCTGATCAAACTATGTGATCAAATTGATGGAATGAGTGTCTGATCAAACTATGTGATCAAATTGATGGAATGAGTGTCTGATCAAACTATGTGATCAAATTGATGGAATGAGTGTCTGATCAAACTATGTGATCAAATTGATGGAATGAGTGTCTGATCAAACTATGTGATCAAATTGATGGAATGAGTGTCTGATCAAACTATGTGATCAAATTGATGGAATGAGTGTCTGATCAAACTATGTGATCAAATTGATGGAATGTCTGATGTCTGATCAAACTATGTGATCAAATTGATGGAATGAGTGTCTGATCAAACTATGTGATCAAATTGATGGAATGAGTGTCTGATCAAACTATGTGATCAAATTGATGGAATGAGTGTCTGATCAAACTATGTGATCAAATTGATGGAATGAGTGTCTGATCAAACTATGTGATCAAATTGATGGAATGAGTGTCTGATCAAACTATGTGATCAAATTGATGGAATGAGTGTCTGATCAAACTATGTGATCAAATTGATGGAATGAGTGTCTGATCAAACTATGTGATCAAATTGATGGAATGAGTGTCTGATCAAACTATGTGATCAAATTGATGGAATGAGTGTCTGATCAAACTATGTGATCAAATTGATGGAATGAGTGTCTGATCAAACTATGTGATCAAATTGATGGAATGAGTGTCTGATCAAACTATGTGATCAAATTGATGGAATGAGTGTCTGATCAAACTATGTGATCAAATTGATGGAATGAGTGTCTGATCAAACTATGTGATCAAATTGATGGAATGAGTGTCTGATCAAACTATGTGATCAAATTGATGGAATGAGTGTCTGATCAAACTATGTGATCAAATTGATGGAATGAGTGTCTGATCAAACTATGTGATCAAATTGATGGAATGAGTGTCTGATCAAACTATGTGATCAAATTGATGGAATGAGTGTCTGATCAAACTATGTGATCAAATTGATGGAATGAGTGTCTGATCAAACTATGTGATCAAATTGATGGAATGAGTGTCTGATCAAACTATGTGATCAAATTGATGGAATGAGTGTCTGATCAAACTATGTGATCAAATTGATGGAATGAGTGTCTGATCAAACTATGTGATCAAATTGATGGAATGGAATGTGATCAAATTGATGTCTGATCAAACTATGTGATCAAATTGATGGAATGAGTGTCTGATCAAACTATGTGATCAAATTGATGGAATGAGTGTCTGATCAAACTATGTGATCAAATTGATGGAATGAGTGTCTGATCAAACTATGTGATCAAATTGATGGAATGAGTGTCTGATCAAACTATGTGATCAAATTGATGGAATGAGTGTCTGATCAAACTATGTGATCAAATTGATGGAATGAGTGTCTGATCAAACTATGTGATCAAATTGATGGAATGAGTGTCTGATCAAACTATGTGATCAAATTGATGGAATGAGTGTCTGATCAAACTATGTGATCAAATTGATGGAATGAGTGTCTGATCAAACTATGTGATCAAATTGATGGAATGAGTGTCTGATCAAACTATGTGATCAAATTGATGGAATGAGTGTCTGATCAAACTATGTGATCAAATTGATGGAATGTCTGATCAAACTATGTGGAATGAGTGTCTGATCAAACTATGTGATCAAATTGATGGAATGAGTGTCTGATCAAACTATGTGATCAAATTGATGGAATGTGTGTCTGATCAAACTATGTGATCAAATTGATGGAATGAGTGTCTGATCAAACTATGTGATCAAATTGATGGAATGAGTGTCTGATCAAACTATGTGATCAAATTGATGGAATGAGTGTCTGATCAAACTATGTGATCAAATTGATGGAATGAGTGTCTGATCAAACTATGTGATCAAATTGATGGAATGAGTGTCTGATCAAACTATGTGATCAAATTGATGGAAAATGATGTGTGTCTGATCAAACTATGTGATCAAATTGATGGAATGAGTGTCTGATCAAACTATGTGATCAAATTGATGGAATGAGTGTCTGATCAAACTATGTGATCAAATTGATGGAATGAGTGTCTGATCAAACTATGTGATCAAATTGATGGAATGAGTGTCTGATCAAACTATGTGATCAAATTGATGGAATGAGTGTCTGATCAAACTATGTGATCAAATTGATGGAATGAGTGTCTGATCAAACTATGTGATCAAATTGATGGAATGAGTGTCTGATCAAACTATGTGATCAAATTGATGGAATGAGTGTCTGATCAAACTATGTGATCAAATTGATGGAATGAGTGTCTGATCAAACTATGTGATCAAATTGATGGAATGAGTGTCTGATCAAACTATGTGATCAAATTGATGGAATGAGTGTGTCTGATCAAACTATGTGATCAAATTGATGGAATGATGGAATGAGTCTGATCAAACTATGTGATCAAATTGATGGAATGAGTGTCTGATCAAACTATGTGATCAAATTGATGGAATGAGTGTCTGATCAAACTATGTGATCAAATTGATGGAATGAGTGTCTGATCAAACTATGTGATCAAATTGATGGAATGAGTGTCTGATCAAACTATGTGATCAAATTGATGGAATGTGTGTCTGATCAAACTATGTGATCAAATTGATGGAATGAGTGTCTGATCAAACTATGTGATCAAATTGATGGAATGAGTGTCTGATCAAACTATGTGATCAAATTGATGGAATGAGTGTCTGATCAAACTATGTGATCAAATTGATGGAATGAGTGTCTGATCAAACTATGTGATCAAATTGATGGAATGAGTGTCTGATCAAACTATGTGATCAAATTGATGGAATGAGTGTCTGATCAAACTATGTGATCAAATTGATGGAATGAGTGTCTGATCAAACTATGTGATCAAATTGATGGAATGAGTGTCTGATCAAACTATGTGATCAAATTGATGGAATGAGTGTCTGATCAAACTATGTGATCAAATTGATGGAATGAGTGTCTGATCAAACTATGTGATCAAATTGATGGAATGAGTGTCTGATCAAACTATGTGATCAAATTGATGGAATGAGTGTCTGATCAAACTATGTGATCAAATTGATGGAATGAGTGTCTGATCAAACTATGTGATCAAATTGATGGAATGAGTGTCTGATCAAACTATGTGATCAAATTGATGGAATGAGTGTCTGATCAAACTATGTGATCAAATTGATGGAATGAGTGTCTGATCAAACTATGTGATCAAATTGATGGAATGAGTGTCTGATCAAACTATGTGATCAAATTGATGGAATGAGTGTCTGATCAAACTATGTGATCAAATTGATGGAATGAGTGTCTGATCAAACTATGTGATCAAATTGATGGAATGAGTGTCTGATCAAACTATGTGATCAAATTGATGGAATGAGTGTCTGATCAAACTATGTGATCAAATTGATGGAATGAGTGTCTGATCAAACTATGTGATCAAATTGATGGAATGAGTGTCTGATCAAACTATGTGATCAAATTGATGGAATGAGTGTCTGATCAAACTATGTGATCAAATTGATGGAATGAGTGTCTGATCAAACTATGTGATCAAATTGATGGAATGAGTGTCTGATCAAACTATGTGATCAAATTGATGGAATGAGTGTCTGATCAAACTATGTGATCAAATTGATGGAATGATGGATCAAACTATGTGATCAAATTGATGGAATGAGTGTCTGATCAAACTATGTGATCAAATTGATGGAATGAGTGTCTGATCAAACTATGTGATCAAATTGATGGAATGAGTGTCTGATCAAACTATGTGATCAAATTGATGGAATATGTGATCAAATGTCTGATCAAACTATGTGATCAAATTGATGGAATGAGTGTCTGATCAAACTATGTGATCAAATTGATGGAATGAGTGTCTGATCAAACTATGTGATCAAATTGATGGAATGAGTGTCTGATCAAACTATGTGATCAAATTGATGGAATGAGTGTCTGATCAAACTATGTGATCAAATTGATGGAATGAGTGTCTGATCAAACTATGTGATCAAATTGATGGAATGAGTGTCTGATCAAACTATGTGATCAAATTGATGGAATGAGTGTCTGATCAAACTATGTGATCAAATTGATGGAATGAGTGTCTGATCAAACTATGTGATCAAATTGATGGAATGAGTGTCTGATCAAACTATGTGATCAAATTGATGGAATGAGTGTCTGATCAAACTATGTGATCAAATTGATGGAATGAGTGTCTGATCAAACTATGTGATCAAATTGATGGAATGAGTGTCTGATCAAACTATGTGATCAAATTGATGGAATGAGTGTCTGATCAAACTATGTGATCAAATTGATGGAATGAGTGTCTGATCAAACTATGTGATCAAATTGATGGAATGAGTGTCTGATCAAACTATGTGATCAAATTGATGGAATGAGTGTCTGATCAAACTATGTGATCAAATTGATGGAATGAGTGTCTGATCAAACTATGTGATCAAATTGATGGAATGAGTGTCTGATCAAACTATGTGATCAAATTGATGGAATGAGTGTCTGATCAAACTATGTGATCAAATTGATGGAATGAGTGTCTGATCAAACTATGTGATCAAATTGATGGAATGAGTGTCTGATCAAACTATGTGATCAAATTGATGGAATGAGTGTCTGATCAAACTATGTGATCAAATTGATGGAATGAGTGTCTGATCAAACTATGTGATCAAATTGATGGAATGAGTGTCTGATCAAACTATGTGATCAAATTGATGGAATGAGTTGTCTGATCAAACTATGTGATCAAATTGATGGAATGATCAAATTGTGTCTGATCAAACTATGTGATCAAATTGATGGAATGAGTGTCTGATCAAACTATGTGATCAAATTGATGGAATGAGTGTCTGATCAAACTATGTGATCAAATTGATGGAATGAGTGTCTGATCAAACTATGTGATCAAATTGATGGAATGAGTGTCTGATCAAACTATGTGATCAAATTGATGGAATGAGTGTCTGATCAAACTATGTGATCAAATTGATGGAATGAGTGTCTGATCAAACTATGTGATCAAATTGATGGAATGAGTGTCTGATCAAACTATGTGATCAAATTGATGGAATGAGTGTCTGATCAAACTATGTGATCAAATTGATGGAATGAGTGTCTGATCAAACTATGTGATCAAATTGATGGAATGAGTGTCTGATCAAACTATGTGATCAAATTGATGGAATGAGTGTCTGATCAAACTATGTGATCAAATTGATGGAATGAGTGTCTGATCAAACTATGTGATCAAATTGATGGAATGAGTGTCTGATCAAACTATGTGATCAAATTGATGGAATGAGTGTCTGATCAAACTATGTGATCAAATTGATGGAATGAGTGTCTGATCAAACTATGTGATCAAATTGATGGAATGAGTGTCTGATCAAACTATGTGATCAAATTGATGGAATGTGTGTCAAACTATGTGATCAAATGATCAAACTATGTGATCAAATTGATGGAATGAGTGTCTGATCAAACTATGTGATCAAATTGATGGAATGAGTGTCTGATCAAACTATGTGATCAAATTGATGGAATGAGTGTCTGATCAAACTATGTGATCAAATTGATGGAATGAGTGTCTGATCAAACTATGTGATCAAATTGATGGAATGAGTGTCTGATCAAACTATGTGATCAAATTGATGGAATGAGTGTCTGATCAAACTATGTGATCAAATTGATGGAATGAGTGTCTGATCAAACTATGTGATCAAATTGATGGAATGAGTGTCTGATCAAACTATGTGATCAAATTGATGGAATGAGTGTCTGATCAAACTATGTGATCAAATTGATGGAATGAGTGTCTGATCAAACTATGTGATCAAATTGATGGAATGAGTGTCTGATCAAACTATGTGATCAAATTGATGGAATGAGTGTCTGATCAAACTATGTGATCAAATTGATGGAATGAGTGTCTGATCAAACTATGTGATCAAATTGATGGAATGAGTGTCTGATCAAACTATGTGATCAAATTGATGGAATGAGTGTCTGATCAAACTATGTGATCAAATTGATGGAATGAGTGTCTGATCAAACTATGTGATCAAATTGATGGAATGAGTGTCTGATCAAACTATGTGATCAAATTGATGGAATGAGTGTCTGATCAAACTATGTGATCAAATTGATGGAATGAGTGTCTGATCAAACTATGTGATCAAATTGATGGAATGAGTGTCTGATCAAACTATGTGATCAAATTGATGGAATGAGTGTCTGATCAAACTATGTGATCAAATTGATGGAATGAGTGTGTGATCAAACTATGTGATCAAATTGATGGAATGAGTGTCTGATCAAACTATGTGATCAAATTGATGGAATGAGTGTCTGATCAAACTATGTGATCAAATTGATGGAATGAGTGTCTGATCAAACTATGTGATCAAATTGATGGAATGAGTGTCTGATCAAACTATGTGATCAAATTGATGGAATGAGTGTCTGATCAAACTATGTGATCAAATTGATGGAATGAGTGTCTGATCAAACTATGTGATCAAATTGATGGAATGAGTGTCTGATCAAACTATGTGATCAAATTGATGGAATGAGTGTCTGATCAAACTATGTGATCAAATTGATGGAATGAGTGTCTGATCAAACTATGTGATCAAATTGATGGAATGAGTGTCTGATCAAACTATGTGATCAAATTGATGGAATGAATGTCTGATCAAACTATGTGATCAAATTGATGGAATGAGTGTCTGATCAAACTATGTGATCAAATTGATGGAATGAGTGTCTGATCAAACTATGTGATCAAATTGATGGAATGAGTGTCTGATCAAACTATGTGATCAAATTGATGGAATGAGTGTCTGATCAAACTATGTGATCAAATTGATGGAATGAGTGTCTGATCAAACTATGTGATCAAATTGATGGAATGAGTGTCTGATCAAACTATGTGATCAAATTGATGGAATGATGGAATGTGTCTGATCAAACTATGTGATCAAATTGATGGAATGAGTGTCTGATCAAACTATGTGATCAAATTGATGGAATGAGTGTCTGATCAAACTATGTGATCAAATTGATGGAATGAGTGTCTGATCAAACTATGTGATCAAATTGATGGAATGAGTGTCTGATCAAACTATGTGATCAAATTGATGGAATGAGTGTCTGATCAAACTATGTGATCAAATTGATGGAATGAGTGTCTGATCAAACTATGTGATCAAATTGATGGAATGAGTGTCTGATCAAACTATGTGATCAAATTGATGGAATGAGTGTCTGATCAAACTATGTGATCAAATTGATGGAATGAGTGTCTGATCAAACTATGTGATCAAATTGATGGAATGAGTGTCTGATCAAACTATGTGATCAAATTGATGGAATGAGTGTCTGATCAAACTATGTGATCAAATTGATGGAATGAGTGTCTGATCAAACTATGTGATCAAATTGATGGAATGAGTGTCTGATCAAACTATGTGATCAAATTGATGGAATGAGTGTCTGATCAAACTATGTGATCAAATTGATGGAATGAGTGTCTGATCAAACTATGTGATCAAATTGATGGAATGAGTGTCTGATCAAACTATGTGATCAAATTGATGGAATGAGTGTCTGATCAAACTATGTGATCAAATTGATGGAATGAGTGTCTGATCAAACTATGTGATCAAATTGATGGAATGAGTGTCTGATCAAACTATGTGATCAAATTGATGGAATGAGTGTCTGATCAAACTATGTGATCAAATTGATGGAATGAGTGTCTGATCAAACTATGTGATCAAATTGATGGAATGAGTGTCTGATCAAACTATGTGATCAAATTGATGGAATGAGTGTCTGATCAAACTATGTGATCAAATTGATGGAATGAGTGTCTGATCAAACTATGTGATCAAATTGATGGAATGAGTGTCTGATCAAACTATGTGATCAAATTGATGGAATGAGTGTCTGATCAAACTATGTGATCAAATTGATGGAATGAGTGTCTGATCAAACTATGTGATCAAATTGATGGAATGAGTGTCTGATCAAACTATGTGATCAAATTGATGGAATGAGTGTCTGATCAAACTATGTGATCAAATTGATGGAATGAGTGTCTGATCAAACTATGTGATCAAATTGATGGAATGAGTGTCTGATCAAACTATGTGATCAAATTGATGGAATGAGTGTCTGATCAAACTATGTGATCAAATTGATGGAATGAGTGTCTGATCAAACTATGTGATCAAATTGATGGAATGAGTGTCTGATCAAACTATGTGATCAAATTGATGGAATGAGTGTCTGATCAAACTATGTGATCAAATTGATGGAATGAGTGTCTGATCAAACTATGTGATCAAATTGATGGAATGAGTGTCTGATCAAACTATGTGATCAAATTGATGGAATGAGTGTCTGATCAAACTATGTGATCAAATTGATGGAATGAGTGTCTGATCAAACTATGTGATCAAATTGATGGAATGAGTGTCTGATCAAACTATGTGATCAAATTGATGGAATGAGTGTCTGATCAAACTATGTGATCAAATTGATGGAATGAGTGTCTGATCAAACTATGTGATCAAATTGATGGAATGAGTGTCTGATCAAACTATGTGATCAAATTGATGGAATGAGTGTCTGATCAAACTATGTGATCAAATTGATGGAATGAGTGTCTGATCAAACTATGTGATCAAATTGATGGAATGAGTGTGGAATGATCAAACTATGTGATCAAATTGATGGAATGAATGTCTGATCAAACTATGTGATCAAATTGATGGAATGTGTGTCTGATCAAACTATGTGATCAAATTGATGGAATGAGTGTCTGATCAAACTATGTGATCAAATTGATGGAATGAGTGTCTGATCAAACTATGTGATCAAATTGATGGAATGAGTGTCTGATCAAACTATGTGATCAAATTGATGGAATGAGTGTCTGATCAAACTATGTGATCAAATTGATGGAATGAGTGTCTGATCAAACTATGTGATCAAATTGATGGAATGAGTGTCTGATCAAACTATGTGATCAAATTGATGGAATGAGTGTCTGATCAAACTATGTGATCAAATTGATGGAATGAGTGTCTGATCAAACTATGTGATCAAATTGATGGAATGAGTCAAACTGATCAAATTGATATGTGATCAAATTGATGGAAATTGATGAGTGTCTGATCAAACTATGTGATCAAATTGATGGAATGAGTGTCTGATCAAACTATGTGATCAAATTGATGGAATGAGTGTCTGATCAAACTATGTGATCAAATTGATGGAATGAGTGTCTGATCAAACTATGTGATCAAATTGATGGAATGAGTGTCTGATCAAACTATGTGATCAAATTGATGGAATGAGTGTCTGATCAAACTATGTGATCAAATTGATGGAATGAGTGTCTGATCAAACTATGTGATCAAATTGATGGAATGAGTGTCTGATCAAACTATGTGATCAAATTGATGGAATGAGTGTCTGATCAAACTATGTGATCAAATTGATGGAATGAGTGTCTGATCAAACTATGTGATCAAATTGATGGAATGAGTGTCTGATCAAACTATGTGATCAAATTGATGGAATGAGTGTCTGATCAAACTATGTGATCAAATTGATGGAATGAGTGTCTGATCAAACTATGTGATCAAATTGATGGAATGAGTGTCTGATCAAACTATGTGATCAAATTGATGGAATGAGTGTCTGATCAAACTA
The DNA here is from genome assembly GCF_004210375.1 of Tachypleus tridentatus. Lineage (NCBI taxonomy): Eukaryota > Metazoa > Arthropoda > Merostomata > Xiphosura > Limulidae > Tachypleus > Tachypleus tridentatus. The sequence continues at coordinate 39,103,513 of NW_027467782.1, forward strand.
TGTGATCAAATTGATGGAATGAGTGTCTGATCAAACTATGTGATCAAATTGATGGAATGAGTGTCTGATCAAACTATGTGATCAAATTGATGGAATGAGTGTCTGATCAAACTATGTGATCAAATTGATGGAATGAGTGTCTGATCAAACTATGTGATCAAATTGATGGAATGAGTGTCTGATCAAACTATGTGATCAAATTGATGGAATGAGTGTCTGATCAAACTATGTGATCAAATTGATGGAATGAGTGTCTGATCAAACTATGTGATCAAATTGATGGAATGAGTGTCTGATCAAACTATGTGATCAAATTGATGGAATGAATGTCTGATCAAACTATGTGATCAAATTGATGGAATGAGTGTCTGATCAAACTATGTGATCAAATTGATGGAATGAGTGTCTGATCAAACTATGTGATCAAATTGATGGAATGAGTGTCTGATCAAACTATGTGATCAAATTGATGGAATGAGTGTCTGATCAAACTATGTGATCAAATTGATGGAATGAGTGTCTGATCAAACTATGTGATCAAATTGATGGAATGAGTGTCTGATCAAACTATGTGATCAAATTGATGGAATGAGTGTCTGATCAAACTATGTGATCAAATTGATGGAATGAGTGTCTGATCAAACTATGTGATCAAATTGATGGAATGAGTGTCTGATCAAACTATGTGATCAAATTGATGGAATGAGTGTCTGATCAAACTATGTGATCAAATTGATGGAATGAGTGTCTGATCAAACTATGTGATCAAATTGATGGAATGAGTGTCTGATCAAACTATGTGATCAAATTGATGGAATGAGTGTCTGATCAAACTATGTGATCAAATTGATGGAATGAGTGTCTGATCAAACTATGTGATCAAATTGATGGAATGAGTGTCTGATCAAACTATGTGATCAAATTGATGGAATGAGTGTCTGATCAAACTATGTGATCAAATTGATGGAATGAGTGTCTGATCAAACTATGTGATCAAATTGATGGAATGAGTGTCTGATCAAACTATGTGATCAAATTGATGGAATGAGTGTCTGATCAAACTATGTGATCAAATTGATGGAATGAGTGTCTGATCAAACTATGTGATCAAATTGATGGAATGAGTGTCTGATCAAACTATGTGATCAAATTGATGGAATGAGTGTCTGATCAAACTATGTGATCAAATTGATGGAATGAGTGTCTGATCAAACTATGTGATCAAATTGATGATGGAATGATCAAACTATGTGATCAAATTGATGGAATGAGTGTCTGATCAAACTATGTGATCAAATTGATGGAATGAGTGTCTGATCAAACTATGTGATCAAATTGATGGAATGAGTGTCTGATCAAACTATGTGATCAAATTGATGGAATGAGTGTCTGATCAAACTATGTGATCAAATTGATGGAATGAGTGTCTGATCAAACTATGTGATCAAATTGATGGAATGAGTGTCTGATCAAACTATGTGATCAAATTGATGGAATGAGTGTCTGATCAAACTATGTGATCAAATTGATGGAATGAGTGTCTGATCAAACTATGTGATCAAATTGATGGAATGAGTGTCTGATCAAACTATGTGATCAAATTGATGGAATGAGTGTCTGATCAAACTATGTGATCAAATTGATGGAATGATGTGAGTGTCTGATCAAACTATGTGATCAAATTGATGGAATGAGTGTCTGATCAAACTATGTGATCAAATTGATGGAATGAGTGTCTGATCAAACTATGATCAAACTATGTGATCAAATTGATGGAATGAGTGTCTGATCAAACTATGTGATCAAATTGATGGAATGTGTGTCTGATCAAACTATGTGATCAAATTGATGGAATGAGTGTCTGATCAAACTATGTGATCAAATTGATGGAATGAGTGTCTGATCAAACTATGTGATCAAATTGATGGAATGAGTGTCTGATCAAACTATGTGATCAAATTGATGGAATGAATGTCTGATCAAACTATGTGATCAAATTGATGGAATGAGTGTCTGATCAAACTATGTGATCAAATTGATGGAATGAGTGTCTGATCAAACTATGTGATCAAATTGATGGAATGAAACTGTCTGATCAAACTATGTGATCAAATTGATGGAATGAGTGTCTGATCAAACTATGTGATCAAATTGATGGAATGAGTGTCTGATCAAACTATGTGATCAAATTGATGGAATGAGTGTCTGATCAAACTATGTGATCAAATTGATGGAATGAGTGTCTGATCAAACTATGTGATCAAATTGATGGAATGAGTGTCTGATCAAACTATGTGATCAAATTGATGGAATGAGTGTCTGATCAAACTATGTGATCAAATTGATGGAATGAGTGTCTGATCAAACTATGTGATCAAATTGATGGAATGAGTGTCTGATCAAACTATGTGATCAAATTGATGGAATGAGTGTCTGATCAAACTATGTGATCAAATTGATGGAATGAGTGTCTGATCAAACTATGTGATCAAATTGATGGAATGTGTGTCTGATCAAACTATGTGATCAAATTGATGGAATGAGTGTCTGATCAAACTATGTGATCAAATTGATGGAATGAGTGTCTGATCAAACTATGTGATCAAATTGATGGAATGAGTGTCTGATCAAACTATGTGATCAAATTGATGGAATGAGTGTCTGATCAAACTATGTGATCAAATTGATGGAATGAGTGTCTGATCAAACTATGTGATCAAATTGATGGAATGAGTGTCTGATCAAACTATGTGATCAAATTGATGGAATGAGTGTCTGATCAAACTATGTGATCAAATTGATGGAATGATGTGTCTGATCAAACTATGTGATCAAATTGATGGAATGAGTGTCTGATCAAACTATGTGATCAAATTGATGGAATGAGTGTCTGATCAAACTATGTGATCAAATTGATGGAATGAGTGTCTGATCAAACTATGTGATCAAATTGATGGAATGAGTGTCTGATCAAACTATGTGATCAAATTGATGGAATGAGTGTCTGATCAAACTATGTGATCAAATTGATGGAATGAGTGTCTGATCAAACTATGTGATCAAATTGATGGAATGAGTGTCTGATCAAACTATGTGATCAAATTGATGGAATGAGTGTCTGATCAAACTATGTGATCAAATTGATGGAAATTGATGTGTGTCTGATCAAACTATGTGATCAAATTGATGGAATGAGTGTCTGATCAAACTATGTGATCAAATTGATGGAATGAGTGTCTGATCAAACTATGTGATCAAATTGATGGAATGAGTGTCTGATCAAACTATGTGATCAAATTGATGGAATGAGTGTCTGATCAAACTATGTGATCAAATTGATGGAATGAGTGTCTGATCAAACTATGTGATCAAATTGATGGAATGTGTGTCTGATCAAACTATGTGATCAAATTGATGGAATGAGTGTCTGATCAAACTATGTGATCAAATTGATGGAATGAGTGTCTGATCAAACTATGTGATCAAATTGATGGAATGAGTGTCTGATCAAACTATGTGATCAAATTGATGGAATGAGTGTCTGATCAAACTATGTGATCAAATTGATGGAATGAGTGTCTGATCAAACTATGTGATCAAATTGATGGAATGAGTGTCTGATCAAACTATGTGATCAAATTGATGGAATGAGTGTCTGATCAAACTATGTGATCAAATTGATGGAATGAGTGTCTGATCAAACTATGTGATCAAATTGATGGAATGAGTGTCTGATCAAACTATGTGATCAAATTGATGGAATGAGTGTCTGATCAAACTATGTGATCAAATTGATGGAATGAGTGTCTGATCAAACTATGTGATCAAATTGATGGAATGAGTGTCTGATCAAACTATGTGATCAAATTGATGGAATGAGTGTCTGATCAAACTATGTGATCAAATTGATGGAATGAGTGTCTGATCAAACTATGTGATCAAATTGATGGAATGAGTGTCTGATCAAACTATGTGATCAAATTGATGGAATCAAACTATGTGTGTGATCAAACTATGTGATCAAATTGATGGAATGAGTGTCTGATCAAACTATGTGATCAAATTGATGGAATGAATGTCTGATCAAACTATGTGATCAAATTGATGGAATGAGTGTCTGATCAAACTATGTGATCAAATTGATGGAATGTGTGTCTGATCAAACTATGTGATCAAATTGATGGAATGAGTGTCTGATCAAACTATGTGATCAAATTGATGGAATGAGTGTCTGATCAAACTATGTGATCAAATTGATGGAATGAGTGTCTGATCAAACTATGTGATCAAATTGATGGAATGAGTGTCTGATCAAACTATGTGATCAAATTGATGGAATGAGTGTCTGATCAAACTATGTGATCAAATTGATGGAATGAGTGTCTGATCAAACTATGTGATCAAATTGATGGAATGAGTGTCTGATCAAACTAAAAATTGATGGAATGAGTGTCTGATCAAACTATGTGATCAAATTGATGGAATGAGTGTCTGATCAAACTATGTGATCAAATTGATGGAATGAGTGTCTGATCAAACTATGTGATCAAATTGATGGAATGAGTGTCTGATCAAACTATGTGATCAAATTGATGGAATGAGTGTCTGATCAAACTATGTGATCAAATGGAATGATGGATCAAACTATGTGATCAAATTGATGGAAATGATCAAACTATTGATCAAATTGATGGAATGAGTGTCTGATCAAACTATGTGATCAAATTGATGGAATGAGTGTCTGATCAAACTATGTGATCAAATTGATGGAATGAGTGTCTGATCAAACTATGTGATCAAATTGATGGAATGAGTGTCTGATCAAACTATGTGATCAAATTGATGGAATGAGTGTCTGATCAAACTATGTGATCAAATTGATGGAATGAGTGTCTGATCAAACTATGTGATCAAATTGATGGAATGAGTGTCTGATCAAACTATGTGATCAAATTGATGGAATGTGTGTCTGATCAAACTATGTGATCAAATGTGGAATGAGTGTCTGATCAAACTATGTGATCAAATTGATGGAATGAGTGTCTGATCAAACTATGTGATCAAATTGATGGAATGAGTGTCTGATCAAACTATGTGATCAAATTGATGGAATGAGTGTCTGATCAAACTATGTGATCAAATTGATGGAATGAGTGTCTGATCAAACTATGTGATCAAATTGATGGAATGAGTGTCTGATCAAACTATGTGATCAAATTGATGGAATGAGTGTCTGATCAAACTATGTGATCAAATTGATGGAATGAGTGTCTGATCAAACTATGTGATCAAATTGATGGAATGAGTGTCTGATCAAACTATGTGATCAAATTGATGGAATGAGTGTCTGATCAAACTATGTGATCAAATTGATGGAATGAGTGTCTGATCAAACTATGTGATCAAATTGATGGAATGAGTGTCTGATCAAACTATGTGATCAAATTGATGGAATGAGTGTCTGATCAAACTATGTGATCAAATTGATGGAATGAGTGTCTGATCAAACTATGTGATCAAATTGATGGAATGAGTGTCTGATCAAACTATGTGATCAAATTGATGGAATGAGTGTCTGATCAAACTGGATGTGATCAAATTGATGAAAATTGATGGAATGAGTGTCTGATCAAACTATGTGATCAAATTGATGGAATGAGTGTCTGATCAAACTATGTGATCAAATTGATGGAATGAGTGTCTGATCAAACTATGTGATCAAATTGATGGAATGAGTGTCTGATCAAACTATGTGATCAAATTGATGGAATGAGTGTCTGATCAAACTATGTGATCAAATTGATGGAATGAGTGTCTGATCAAACTATGTGATCAAATTGATGGAATGAGTGTCTGATCAAACTATGTGATCAAATTGATGGAATGAGTGTCTGATCAAACTATGTGATCAAATTGATGGAATGAGTGTCTGATCAAACTATGTGATCAAATTGATGGAATGAGTGTCTGATCAAACTATGTGATCAAATTGATGGAATGAGTGTCTGATCAAACTATGTGATCAAATTGATGGAATGAGTGTCTGATCAAACTATGTGATCAAATTGATGGAATGAGTGTCTGATCAAACTATGTGATCAAATTGATGGAATGAGTGTCTGATCAAACTATGTGATCAAATTGATGGAATGAGTGTCTGATCAAACTATGTGATCAAATTGATGGAATGATGTCTGATCAAACTTGATGATGAATTGATGTGATGGAATGATCAAACAAACTGTGATCAAATTGATGGAATGAGTGTCTGATCAAACTATGTGATCAAATTGATGGAATGAGTGTCTGATCAAACTATGTGATCAAATTGATGGAATGAGTGTCTGATCAAACTATGTGATCAAATTGATGGAATGAGTGTCTGATCAAACTATGTGATCAAATTGATGGAATGAGTGTCTGATCAAACTATGTGATCAAATTGATGGAATGAGTGTCTGATCAAACTATGTGATCAAATTGATGGAATGAGTGTCTGATCAAACTATGTGATCAAATTGATGGAATGAGTGTCTGATCAAACTATGTGATCAAATTGATGGAATGAGTGTCTGATCAAACTATGTGATCAAATTGATGGAATGAGTGTCTGATCAAACTATGTGATCAAATTGATGGAATGAGTGTCTGATCAAACTATGTGATCAAATTGATGGAATGAGTGTCTGATCAAACTATGTGATCAAATTGATGGAATGAGTGTCTGATCAAACTATGTGATCAAATTGATGGAATGAGTGTCTGATCAAACTATGTGATCAAATTGATGGAATGAGTGTCTGATCAAACTATGTGATCAAATTGATGGAATGAGTGTCTGATCAAACTATGTGATCAAATTGATGGAATGAGTGTCTGATCAAACTATGTGATCAAATTGATGGAATGAGTGTCTGATCAAACTATGTGATCAAATTGATGGAATGAGTGTCTGATCAAACTATGTGATCAAATTGATGGAATGTGTCTGTCAAACTATGTGATCTGATCAAACTATGTGATCAAACTTGTGATGGAATTGATGGAATGTCTGATCAAACTATGTGATCAAATTGATGGAATGTGTGTCTGATCAAACTATGTGATCAAATTGATGGAATGAGTGTCTGATCAAACTATGTGATCAAATTGATGGAATGAGTGTCTGATCAAACTATGTGATCAAATTGATGGAATGAGTGTCTGATCAAACTATGTGATCAAATTGATGGAATGAGTGTCTGATCAAACTATGTGATCAAATTGATGGAATGAGTGTCTGATCAAACTATGTGATCAAATTGATGGAATGAGTGTCTGATCAAACTATGTGATCAAATTGATGGAATGAGTGTCTGATCAAACTATGTGATCAAATTGATGGAATGAGTGTCTGATCAAACTATGTGATCAAATTGATGGAATGAGTGTCTGATCAAACTATGTGATCAAATTGATGGAATGAGTGTGTGTGATCAAACTATGTGATCAAATTGATGGAATGAGTGTCTGATCAAACTATGTGATCAAATTGATGGAATGAGTGTCTGATCAAACTATGTGATCAAATTGATGGAATGAGTGTCTGATCAAACTATGTGATCAAATTGATGGAATGAGTGTCTGATCAAACTATGTGATCAAATTGATGGAATGAGTGTCTGATCAAACTATGTGATCAAATTGATGGAATGAGTGTCTGATCAAACTATGTGATCAAATTGATGGAATGAGTGTCTGATCAAACTATGTGATCAAATTGATGGAATGAGTGTCTGATCAAACTATGTGATCAAATTGATGGAATGAGTGTCTGATCAAACTATGTGATCAAATTGATGGAATGATGTGTCTGATCAAACTATGTGATCAAATTGATGGAATGAGTGTCTGATCAAACTATGTGATCAAATTGATGGAATGAGTGTCTGATCAAACTATGTGATCAAATTGATGGAATGAGTGTCTGATCAAACTATGTGATCAAATTGATGGAATGAGTGTCTGATCAAACTATGTGATCAAATTGATGGAATGAGTGTCTGATCAAACTATGTGATCAAATTGATGGAATGAGTGTCTGATCAAACTATGTGATCAAATTGATGGAATGAGTGTCTGATCAAACTATGTGATCAAATTGATGGAATGAGTGTCTGATCAAACTATGTGATCAAATTGATGGAATGAGTGTCTGATCAAACTATGTGATCAAATTGATGGAATGAGTGTCTGATCAAACTATGTGATCAAATTGATGGAATGAGTGTCTGATCAAACTATGTGATCAAATTGATGGAATGAGTGTCTGATCAAACTATGTGATCAAATTGATGGAATGAGTGTCTGATCAAACTATGTGATCAAATTGATGGAATGAGTGTCTGATCAAACTATGTGATCAAATTGATGGAATGAGTGTCTGATCAAACTATGTGATCAAATTGATGGAATGAGTGTCTGATCAAACTATGTGATCAAATTGATGGAATGAGTGTCTGATCAAACTATGTGATCAAATTGATGGAATGAGTGTCTGATCAAACTATGTGATCAAATTGATGGAATGAGTGTCTGATCAAACTATGTGATCAAATTGATGGAATGAGTGTCTGATCAAACTATGTGATCAAATTGATGGAATGAGTGTCTGATCAAACTATGTGATCAAATTGATGGAATGAGTGTCTGATCAAACTATGTGATCAAATTGATGGAATGAGTGTCTGATCAAACTATGTGATCAAATTGATGGAATGAGTGTCTGATCAAACTATGTGATCAAATTGATGTGATCAAACTATGTGATCAAATGATGGAAAATGGAATGAGTGATCAAACTATGTGATCAAATTGATGGAATGAGTGTCTGATCAAACTATGTGATCAAATTGATGGAATGAGTGTCTGATCAAACTATGTGATCAAATTGATGGAATGAGTGTCTGATCAAACTATGTGATCAAATTGATGGAATGAGTGTCTGATCAAACTATGTGATCAAATTGATGGAATGAGTGTCTGATCAAACTATGTGATCAAATTGATGGAATGAGTGTCTGATCAAACTATGTGATCAAATTGATGGAATGAGTGTCTGATCAAACTATGTGATCAAATTGATGGAATGAGTGTCTGATCAAACTATGTGATCAAATTGATGGAATGAGTGTCTGATCAAACTATGTGATCAAATTGATGGAATGAGTGTCTGATCAAACTATGTGATCAAATTGATGGAATGAGTGTCTGATCAAACTATGTGATCAAATTGATGGAATGAGTGTCTGATCAAACTATGTGATCAAATTGATGGAATGAGTGTCTGATCAAACTATGTGATCAAATTGATGGAATGAGTGTCTGATCAAACTATGTGATCAAATTGATGGAATGAGTGTCTGATCAAACTATGTGATGAAATTGATGGAATGAGTGTCTGATCAAACTATGTGATGAAATTGATGGAATGAGTGTCTGATCAAACTATGTGATCAAATTGATGGAATGAGTGTCTGATCAAACTATGTGATCAAATTGATGATGGAATGATGTGTCTGATCAAACTATGTGATCAAATTGATGGAATGTGTGTCTGATCAAACTATGTGATCAAATTGATGGAATGAGTGTCTGATCAAACTATGTGATCAATTGATGGAATGAGTGTCTGATCAAATTATGTGATGGAATTGATGGAATGAATGTCTGATCAAACTATGTGATCGAATTGATGGAATGAGTGTCTGATCAAACTATGTGATCAAATTGATGGAATGAGTGTCTGATCAAACTATGTGATCAAATTGATGGAATGAGTGTCTGATCAAACTATGTGATCAAATTGATGGAATGAGTGTCTGATCAAACTATGTGATGAAATTGATGGAATGAGTGTTTGATCAAACAATGTGATCAAATTGATAAAATAAGTGTCTGATCAAACTATGTTATCAAATTGATGGAATGTGTGTCTAATCAAACAATGTGATCAAATTGATGGAATGTGTGTCTGATCAAACTATGTGATCAAATTGATGGAATGAGTGTCTGATCAAACTATGTGATCAAATTGATGGAATAAGTGTCTGATCAAACTATGTGATGAAATTGATGGAATGTGTGTCTGATCAAACTATGTGATGAAATTGATGGAAAGAGTGTCTGGTCAAACTATGTGATCTAATTGATGGAATGTGTGTCTGATCAAACTATGTGATCAAATTGATGGAATGTGTGTCTGATGAAATTGATGGAATGAGTGTTTGATCAAACTATGTGATCGAATTGATGGAATGAGTGTCTGATCAAACTATGTGATCAAATTGATGGAATGAGTGTCTGATCAAACTATGTGATCGAATTGATGGAATGAGTGTCTGATCAAACTATGTGATCAAATTGATGGAATGAGTGTCTGATCAAACTATGTGATCAAATTGATGGAATAAGTGTCTGATCAAACTATGTGATCGAATTGATGGAATGAGTGTCTGATCAAATTATGTGATAAAATTGATGGAATGAGTGTCTGATCAAATTATGTGATCAAATTGATGGAAGGAGAGTCTGATCAAACTATGTGATCTAATTGATGGAATGTGTGTCTGATGAAATTGATGGAATGAGTGTTTGATCAAATTATGTGATGAAATTGATGGAATTAGTGTCTGATCAAACTATGTGATCGAATTGATGGAAGGAATGTCTGATCAAACTATGTGATCAAATTGATGGAAAGAGTGTCTGATCAAACTATGCGATCGAATTGATGGAGTGTGTGTCTAATCAAATTAGGTGATCAAATTGATGGAATGAGTGTCTGATCAATCTATGTCATCAAATTGATGGAATGAGTGCCTGATCAAACTATGTGATCGAATTGATGGAATGAGTGTCTCATCAAACTATGTGATCGAATTGATGGAAAAAGTGTCTGGTCAAACTATGTGATCTAATTGATAGAATGTTTCTCTGATGAAATTGATGGAATTAGTGTCTGATCAAACTATGTTATCAAATTGATGGAATGTGTGTCTGATGAAATTGATGGAATCAGTGTCTGATCAAACTATGTGATGAAACTGATGGAATGAGTGTTTGATCAAACTATGTGATCAAATTGATGGAAGGAATGTCTGATCAATCTATGTGATGAAATTGATGGAAAGAGTGTCTGATCAAACTATGCGATCGAATTGATGGAGTGTGTGTCTAATCAAATTAGGTGATCAAATTGATGGAAGGAGAGTCTGATCAAACTATGTGATCTAATTGATGGAATGTGTGTCTGATGAAATTGATGGAATGAGTGTTTGATCAAATTATGTGATGAAATTGATGGAATTAGTGTCTGATCAAACTATGTGATCGAATTGATGGAATGAATGTCTGATCAAACTATGTGATGAAATTGATGGAATGAGTGTCTGATCAAACTATGTGATCGAATTGGAATGATGGAATGAGATGAATTTGATGGAATGAGGTTCTGATCAAACTATGTGATCGAATTGATGGAATGTGTGTCTGATCAAACAATGTGATCAAATTCATGTAATGTGTGTCTGATCAATTGTGTTATGAAATTAATGGTATGAGTGTCTGATCAAATTATGTGATCGAATAAATGGAATCAGTGTCTGATCATACTATGCGATCGAAATGATGAAATGAATGATTGATCAATCTATGTGATCCAATTGATGGAGTGCGTGTCTGATCAAACTAGGTGATCAAATTGATGGAATGAGAGTCTGATCAAACTATGTTATCAATTTGATGAAATGAGTGTTTGGTCAAACAAGTGATGAAATTGTTAAAATAAGTGTCTGATCAAACTATGTTATCAAATTGATGGAATGTGTGTCTGATCAAACAATGTGATCAAATTGATGGAATGTGTGTGATCAAATTATGTGATCGAATTGATGGAAAGAATGTCTGATCAAACTATGTGATCGAATTGATGGAATGAGTGTCTGATCAAAATATGTGATTAAATTGATGGAATAAGTGTTTGATCAAACGATGTGATCGAATTGATGGAATGAGTGTCTGATCAAATTATGTGATGAAATTGATGGAATGAGTGTTTGATCAAACTATGTGATCGAATTGATGGAATGAGTGTCTGATCAAACTTTGTGATGAAATTGATGGAATGAATGTCTGATCAAACTATGTGATGAAATTGATGGAATGAGTGTCTGATCAAATTATGTGATCAAATTGATGGAATGAGTGTCTGATCAAACTATGTGATCAAATTGATGGAATGAGTGTCTGATCAAACTATGTGATGAAATTGATGGAATGTGTGTCTGATCAAACTATGTGATCGAATTGATGGAATAAGTGTCTGATCAATCTATGTGATCAAATTGATGAATGAATATCTGATCAAATTATGTGATCGAATTGATGGAATGAGTGTCTGATCAAACTATTTTGTCAAATTGATGGAATAAGTGTCTGATCAAACTATGTGATCAAATTGATGGAATAAGTGTCTGATCAAACTATGTGATCAAATTGATGGAATGAGTGTCTGATCAAACTATGTGATCAAATTGATGTAATGTGTGTCTGATCAAATTATGTGATGAAATTGATGGAATGAGTGTCTGATCAAACTATGTGATGAAATTGATGGAATGTGTGTCTGATCAAACTATGTTATCAAATTGATGGAATGTGTGTCTGATGAAATTGATGGAATGAGTGTTTGATCAAACTATGTGATCGAATTGATGGAATGAGTGTCTGATCAAACTTTGTGATGAAATTGATGGAAAGAGTGTCTGGTCAAACTATGTGATGAAATTGATGGAATGAGTGTTTGATCAAACTATGTTATCAAATTGATGGAACGTGTGTGTGATCAAACTATGTGATGAAATTGATGGAATGAGTGTCTGATCAAACTATGTGATCAAATTGATGGAATGATTGTGTGATCAAATTCACCTTCGTGTTACCAAAAATAAAACAGTAGTTGGACTTTGTCAAATTCATTTTGTGCCATAGGTTAAACATGTATTCAGATGTCAATTTTACAACTTTTAAGTATTTTTAAACAAATTAAGGATCCAGAGGAGTTTTTCTTTAAATTTTAAAACTTCCATCAGTTCTAACTCATCGAAACACACTTGTCACCGAACATTAACTTAGTACTAGTCTGATCCGCTGATTGTTATTAAGGCTTTTTTTGTATTTCAAGTAGCATCCTGCCTTTTTAAAACACATAATTTGTTTGTTTGATGTTAACTGCAAATCTACACAGTAAACCGTCTTCACTCTGTTTATCGAGGGCATCGAAACCCGAATATAGAATTATAAGCGTTCAGACTTATCACTAAACCATTGGAGGAGAGAAAACAGCTTAACTTGAAACTCTATTTATCTGATTTCATGACTGAAACGTTTAAAAACCTAACAAGGAAATCGTCTGAAAAATGATCAGAATATGTTTATCTTTTCCTCTTTTTCATCACATGTCGGTGTTCTACTTGTTAACTTATCCAGTTAAACAATACAGATAGTTAAAGTGGAAAAGTGGACACAAACATGTGAAGGTGTATATTACTGAACTTGATTATTGTTATAATACAAATTGTAAGTTGTTATAAAGTGTTTTTTCTTAATTAAAGGAGAAAATGTTACGTTGATTATCTTTTAAACGAGTGTAACGTCTCTCTTTAACATGTTTACACGTGCTAACTGATGCTTTTACACATGTTTACATATAATGGATGGTTCTCTTATACATGTTTACATGTGGTAAATGATTCACTCACACTTGTTTACATGTTGTAAATGAACCTCTAATGTGTGTTGGTATATGGTAAATGATCATGCTACACATGTTTATATGTGGTAAATAATCTTTGTACAAAATGTTTATCTAGTTTATATAAAGTTATGCATATCTATAAATATTAATGAACGTCAAACAAATTTAAAAATAAACCTCGTTTTCGACTCAAGAAATAAGGATAATTCTTTATAAACTATGATATGACACGACTACTAATAACACTTCGGGCTAATACATTTTGGGTTCAAAATATCTAGACATTCATTATGCTTCTACTGAATTAGTTGTTTTCAGGGAAGAGATATTTATAGAAATAACATGAAATATTCCAGCAAATTCAAATTTGACTAATTTGCTACAAATGTTTTTACTTTGCAATTTATTTTTGGAAACGAAAAAAACAGCAGCAAAAGTCTTTCCTAAAAACGAAACTAAATTTGTGGAGGGTCATATCATGAGCTCATAATATTTAATAGTTTAGACGATTTGATTTTTCGTTATGGTTGGGGACCGCCATGGCAAATCGCGTTAAGGCGTACGACTCTAATCTGAGGGTTCCCAGCCGCCCTAAACATGCTCGCCCTTTCAGCCGTGGGGGCGTTATAATGTGACGGTCAATCCCACTATTCGTTGGTAAAAAAAGTAGCCCAAGAGTTGACGGTGGGTGGTGATGACTTTCTGCTTTCCCTCGAGTAGCTTTTCACGAAATTCAAAAACAAACATCGTTTACTTTGTAAACACTAAAATACTAGTTTTTCGATTAAAATGTTTCTGATTCATCTTAAAAATTAGATCATCTGACGGAAGTTTCATATTCAACGCAAAATTTCTAAGTTTCTGAGAAAATATACCACAATAAAATGACACATTTCATAATACTTAGCCCTAGTTTTCTATCACCACTCACAGTTAAATTACTGTATTCAAAAAAGCCAGCATAGGAGTTTAAATCCAATAAGATTTTCAGAACACTTACACTGTATATAGACTAATAATGTAAAAATAACATACAACCATAAGTTTTAGTACTTGAAACGCTAAAATCCAGGGTAGATTCCTGCAGAGGACGCTGCAAGCGGCTCAATGTGATTTTGATTTAAAACAAACGTATTCATTTTGACTAATATACTATAACATATCTCAACTCACAACCTTTGAAACACGAATTGAATAAGTAAGCAAATAAGTAACTGGGTTGAAGAGCATTCAAAATTCATGACAAGCACCTTTAAATGATTTTATGGTTTAAATGATTTTAACAATTGTTTGTTTGTTTTGTGAATTTCGCGCAAAGCTACACGCTATCCGTCCCTAATTTAGCAGTGTCAGACTAAAGGGAAGGTAGCTTAGTCGTCACTACCACCACCAACATTTGTGCTACTCTTTTACCAATGAATAGTGGGATTAACCGTCACATTATAGCGCCTATATGTTTGGTGTGACGGGGATTCAAATCCGCGACCCTCAGATTACGAGTCGGGTCTAGAAATTGGGATAAGATTACTGCATTAATTCTAAGAAATCTGGTTAAGGAAAATTGAGAAGTTAAAAAAATGATAAGACTTCTGGGACAGAAAACATTCTTCCAATGGCTTTGAAGGAAGTTAAAATCGGATATATGAGTTATTTACTATAATTTTTGTCAGTCCTTGAATAGTTGTAATTTAACTAATGTAATTCCTCCTTTTAATGGAGGTGATAAAACTATTCCAATAATTATAGATCCATTAGTCCTACATCAGTTGTGGAAAAAAGATTTTAAAATATCTTAAAACAAGCGTTGCTAGGTCATTTAACTAAGTTTAAAATTTTTTTGGATGTTCAACATAGCTTCGCTGAGGGAAAATATTTTCTAACAATTCTTTTGACTATCTTTGAAAAAGTTAATGGTTATGATTTTCAGAAAGCATTTGACACATAAAAAATCTTGTAAAATTGTTTATGAACCTGTGAATGATAGGTTAGTTAGTTGGATGGGAGAATGGCTGGGTAGAAGAGAGCAGAACGTTGTTATAAATGAAGTTCAGTCTAACTGTATTAACATCACAAGTGAGATACCACAAAATTCAGTCTTAGGACTTTTGTTCGTTTTGATTTACATCAATGTCAGAGATGAAGAAGTGGTCAATAAGCTATTTAAATGATGTCAAGGTTTTGGGTGTTGCTAACTGTGAAGAGGATGCAGCTGATTTGGAAGACGATTTACATCATTTAGTGAGTTGGACAAATATAATGGCAGATGGGTTTTAATTATGATTAATCTAAGATAATACATGTGGGTTATCATAATTTGAATTGTAGCTATAACTTTGGTGGGAATAACCAGTGTTATGAAAGAAAAGGGATATTGGTGTAACAATTGATCAGACTCTAAAGACATCCAAGCAGTGTGCTGTTGCTAGTGGTAAGGCAAATAAAATTTTAGGTTGTATCTAAAGAAATGTTGAATATAAGTCTAAAGTGGTTATCATTTCATTACATAGGTGGAGTGCAACATTTTGAATACTGTGTTCAGTCATGGGCTTCTTACCTTAGAAAAAGGTATTGAATTATTGAAAATGGTTCATAGATTGGTTACTGCAACGGTGACTGGGATGGAGGGGTTGTCATGTAATAATAGATTAAAATATTTTAAATCGTTTTCTCTTGGAGAAACGAAGAGTTAGAAGAGATCTGAGCGAGATGTTTATGAAGATAATATAAAAATAAAAATCATGTAATGGCAAAACACGGTGGGAAATAGAGAAAGTGATAATGTGAGGTAATATGTAGAAAATAATACCAGTGTAGAGAAATTAAAACACGTGTGATACTAACAATGAAAAGTAAGTTGGATTGTAAATTTAACCTTGGAAATTGTTGTGGGACAGAGATTTGGCATCGAAGTATGTAATAATGTGAGCTTTTTAAGTTCCCTGTTCCAATAGATATATATGAAATTATCTTTGATGTACGTTAACGTCAGCTATATTCATAGATGGTGCCACGTCTTATATATATAACCCAATAAAAAAATAAAGAATATTACATTTTCTATAACACATCATACATGCAGTGTATAAAAGGCCGTATAAACGTCTTACATGTCTCGGACAGAGCTATAGTATTACTTGTGGTGAAATTAAATGAAAAAAAATGGCCATACTTATTACAATAATACATAAACTGAACTGAAGTTTCTGCTTCAACAGCCACAACAATGCTGATAAGAAGAGCCTTTGAGGTATATTAACTTCCTTGTTTGATCCGTGACCTTTGAACTTCGGTTCTTAAGACACTTCTTCAGCCAATGACCTATGCTAATTAATTATATGAAACACTGTGAAAGAACATAAGGATCTCGGTGTTGAAAGCGGGTGAAAGAAAGTATCCTTTTTGCCACAACTTTGGCCATTACCTCTTCCTACAAAGTCACACTGACCATTGCACAATGCATACCTTGTTTAAAGATACAAATATTGAGTTCTCATAGCTTATAGACAGTTTTGGTAAGATTATAACGGGGAATGTAATAATACCTTATGTTATAAATAAATTGTGTGAAAGCTAGGTCTTTTCTGTTGTTTATTATAGCATCAACCCAAGCATTTTATTTTTAAGTTCATTATCCGGACAAAGGACCTCAGCTTGTATAAATCACATAAAACTTTTCTTATTTCTCTTTATTTAATAACGTTTTCAGATTAAATACAAAATAACACATTATTTTTCAAAAGTCTTGAAGAACAAAATTTATTCAAAATTAGGTTTAAAACTATGATAGGGTGAATGATGTACAAATATGATTCGCAATTTTACCTCTAAGCAAACACTTGAAATTATTTTATGGTTTATTTGTTTGCAATTAAGCACAAAGCTACATAATGGGCTATCTGTACTCTGCCTAGCACGGGTATATAAACCTGGATTTTAGAGATGTGAGTCCACAGATATCCATCTGTGCCACTAGGGGGCTTATTTCACATCTCTTTGAAGGTTAGCGTAAACAAATGAGTTATATTATCATATTAAATTATTATGGTGCCATGATTCATGTCTTAGAAATTTAATTTGGTAAAAAAGAATACTCATTTTAGTAGATTAACAAGTAGTTTTGGAAATTTATTGCTTGAGTTTTGTTTTCCTTCATTTTGAGGTCGTTTTGTTTGACCCCTTTCGAATATTCACACAAAACTGCATAGCGCACAATTCGACCCTAATTTTGATGGGAAAGACTAGAAAGAAGACAGCTAATAAATGAACTTCAACGTTACCACTTCTAACCCTTGGTTTACTCTAATCAAATAGGAGGATTTGACTGTCACTCTTTTAATGCATCCATGAATTGAAAGTGAGGAACGCGATTCATTTTAATTTGTTTTTAAACAGGGGACGATACACTGACCACTGAGTGGACAATGAGAGACGTTATATTACACTCGATAATAATTTTAACGGGCAGTGATAAATATCAGTTTATATCGAAACTTCACTAACTTGAATAGCAATAGAAGCAAAATATTTTTGATATCGAAACAGCAAACACTATTCCAGACGATTTCAATAACACAAGTTACGATTTTTACTTATTGTATTTGATAAATAACTGCTACTCATAATACACGACCCGCGTGCTCGACTTCAATCAAACATACTTCGACAAACAGCTGCCATCTATCGGTATATTTTTAGATACTACCTTTGCAAAGCAAAAATTAGTTTAAGTTAAATAAGCAATTTATTTTGTATAATGACGATTATGAATTAGACGGCTAACCAAAACTGAAAGACACTAGAAACGATCATACCCTATCATAAAAAAACAACTGTAAACTATAGTGTGTTTAATATATTATATTCGTAATTTCCAACAAGTAAACATACATATAATGTTTCCTCTTTCTAAGTGTGAAATTTACCCTTCTGATTTCAATTTCACATGACTTTTTACATTATCACATAATACTACAAAACTCCTTTTATTTTCATATGTGTTAACTTAAATTGCATTTTAGAGGTAAATTACGTTGAGAGCTTAATTTTAACAAAAGGTAATGAGTAAAACTGAGCTTAATTCTTACTAAACTATCTACTGAAGATCAAGTATTTGTAAGCCAGTTGAGGACTTACAAGATGTCGTACATTTTGTAAAGACCAAATGACACCAAAGAACTGGAAATCACAGACAGCCTTTGGATGTGTTCAGAAGGTTTCAGCAGGGCCCGGCATGGCCAAGCGTGTTAAGGCGTACGACTCGTAATCTGAGGGTCGCGGATTCGCATCCCCGTCGCTTCAAACATGCTCCCCTCCCAGCCGTGGGGTCGTTATAATGTGGCGGTCAATCCCACTATTCGTTGGTAAAAGAGTAGCTCAAGAGTTGGCGGTGGGTGGTGATGACTAGCTGCCTTCCCTCTGGTCTTACACTGCTAAATTAGGGACGGCTAGAGCAGATAGCCCTCGAGTAGCTTTGTGCGAAATTCAAAACAAAACAACCAAACAGGTTTCATCACAAGACGTAACATACGTAACTTTAATTTGTTTAGAACAAAACGAACTAATTATATCTTACCATATTGACAGTAATGTAACAGACATTAATTAATAAATAATTGTACCTATATTGTTTTATAACTTTTTCTTTGGGGGGGGTGATATTAACCTTCTTGTCCGATAGGTTACGTTCTGTATCGTGAACACTGACATCTTATTGTTTAATAAATATAGAGTTTATCTTAATTAGACTATAAGGTTAACATTCTCACACTGAAAGAAATGTGAGATCATGATGAGATGTTACTTCTGCAAGTCATTTATCGAAGTTGTTTAATGATAAAAAATGAGAACAATGGTATACTGACTGTCTCTACTTATAACTAACATGAGAAGAGATGTGAGTACTTTATATATACCAATTGACTAATTGCAATGAAGCTAGAAACGTTCACAACTGCTAGAAATTTACAGATGTCTAAATGGTATAAAAATGTTCTTGTCACCTTCACTATTTTTACTACATTAAAACTGTTAAGCACAAAAAATAAAACCTTTAAGCCAGCCATTATTATTCCTATAACTGTTGAGAGTGAATTGATAGCCATTAGCAAGTGAATTTTTAACTATTAAGCTTTATCCAAAATGCATTTAAACTTACTGCCTTCACACCATTCGAATGCAACTCGTTTTATAGACCAAACATTCTGTTAGAACAATAAAACTCTTAGTTGAAGATGACTTATATTAAATGTTTATATTTGTGTCCTACCATTATCACTATTAACCAAAAATGATGCATCATCACTGTCAATTTCCTTTGAAATCTTATACGTCTCAATTAGGTCTTCTTAAGCCTTCTTCCAAGAGAAAACAACTTGAGAGATTTCAATCTCTTCTTGTATGACAACTCTTCAGGCCCAGTCATCGTTCTGGTAACCCTTTTCTCAACTGTTACCTATTACATTTTGACCTCTTTGGACTTTTATTCAATATTCAATCATCTAAATCGTTCTATAAACTAGCAGCATCCTCTTCACAGCCAAAAATACTCAAGATCTTAGATGCTACTGACGTCGACTTGTTACTTATTATTGTTAAATTCACCAAATGAAACATTTCGATGTTATTGACACAGGCTATTACATATTTCTAAATCCACTAAATGAAACGGTTAGATGCTACTGACGTCGACTTGTTACTTATTATTCATAAGTCCATTAATTTGTTTGTTTGTTTGTTTTGAATTTCGCCTAAAGCTACTCAAGGGCTATCTGCGTTAGCCGTCCCTAATTCAGCAGTGTAAGACTAGAGGGAAAGCAGCTAGTCATCACCACCCACCGCCAATTGTTGGGGTACTCTTTTACCAACGAATAGTGGGTTTGACCATTACATTTTAACGCCTCTTCCCGCTGAAAGGATAGCATTTCTGGTGTTAGAGGGATTCGAACCCTCGACCCTCAGATTACGAGTCCAACGCCCTAACCCACCTGGCCATGCTAAACTCAAGTCCATTAATTAAAACATTTAAATTTTGGAAGTTCTTTTATTTTAAAAGGGGGAACTTACAAGATACACCAGATTATGTGGCCATACTTTTTAAAGATACTTATAAATAATAACTCTAGAACACCGTTTGTGTTATCAGAGAGGAATTTATGTGGTGTGGATAAAATTACTGAACAGTCACACAGTTTGTTTGTTAACAAAACACATTTTTTAGGTGTTGAACGTCCTAGAACTTTCATTTTTGAATAACTCTTAGTTTCTCGAAACACATTCCTAATTCTATTTCGAAACTAATACTTGATATGTTGACAAACAAATTGATTCCAAACGTGTTGTGTCCTGAGGGTATATCATAACCAAGAAGTACAAACTTTTCGTAAGTTTTATATAAAAAATAGTTCCGTTATGATATTTTTATGCTAACCAATCCATGAAACAAAATATACTTTTATGTTATGAAGTTTCTTCCAAGCCGAACGAAAACATTCTAACTATTTAAATATGCTACACAAATCTGAAGTTCAGTGGAACCCCTCTAAGCGGCCACCCCTTGAAAGAAGTCATTCAATCACAGTCCTTTTTTTGTTTACATAACCCCTAATTATGTACAGTGGAACCCCTCTAAAGCAGGCACCTTCGGGACTGAGACAAATTGGCCTGATTAGAGGGGTTCCACTGAATTGGGTCGAAACTATACAAGAATGGTATTCCAAGAGTGCGGTTTTAGTTATGTATTTTGATTTTACTTCAAATTGCACAGAGATGTATGTGAGAGAACATCAGTATCTGAATTTTAAAAAGGAAGTTCCTATTATAAATAAATTAGCTTTAGTCTGAACTTAATTTTAACTATAATTCCACATGTGTATTGCTTTAAAGTTATTTGAATTTTTAGCGAGTTGTTCTCTTACACATATTATCCAAACAGTAAGAGCAGTATTTTGAGATAAAAACAACAACAAACAAGAGTGATTCTCCTTAGATATAAGTAAAAACAGTCTATGGACGCACAATATTTATTGGAGAAATTTATCATATAACGAGGTTGGATTTTTAAAATAACCCAAATTTAATCTGTTATAGGTGGCGTATTTTTTACATTTTAAGAAATATCATTTCGTTTTATAAATACAAACCATGTGATCAAACATGAGTTTATATGGACCATCCATGTTCAATAAATATATATTTAATATTTCAAAAAAGTGTTTGCACCCCGTTAGTACAGCGGCAAGTCTCCGGATTTATAACGCTAAAGTCAGGGGTTCGATTTCCCTCGGTGGGCTCAGCAGACATCTTCATGTGGCTTTGTTATAAGAAAAACACCCTAAATGTTTGATCTTTTTAGCTAGAAATTAAAACATTTCAAACTTAAGTTACTTTTAGAGTATGAGTTTATAGAAACTTTTCATAAACGAACCAGTTTGTTTCTGGCCTGTCCTTCTATGACTAGTGGAAAGCTTCATGGTTTATAACCTGTCCTTCTATGACTAGTGGAAAGCTTCATGGTTTATAACCTGTCCTTCTATGACTAGTGGAAAGCTTCATGGTTTATAACCTGTCCTTCTATGACTAGTGGAAAGCTTCATGGTTTATAACCTGTCCTTCTATGACTAGTGGAAAGCTTCATGGTTTATAACCTGTCCTTCTATGACTAGTGGAAAGCTTCATGGTTTATAACCTGCTTCATGGTTTATAACCTGTCCTTCTATGACTAGTGGAAAGCTTCATGGTTTATAACCTGTCCTTCTATGACTAGTGGAAAGCTTCATGGTTTATAACCTGTCCTTCTATGACTAGTGGAAAGCTTCATGGTTTATAACCTGTCCTTCTATGACTAGTGGAAAGCTTCATGGTTTATAACCTGTCCTTCTATGACTAGTGGAAAGCTTCATGGTTTATAACCTGTCCTTCTATGACTAGTGGAAAGCTTCATGGTTTATAACCTGTCCTTCTATGACTAGTGGAAAGCTTCATGGTTTATAACCTGTCCTTCTATGACTAGTGGAAAGCTTCATGGTTTATAACCTGTCCTTCTATGACTAGTGGAAAGCTTCATGGTTTATAACCTGTCCTTCTATGACTAGTGGAAAGCTTCATGGTTTATAACCTGTCCTTCTATGACTAGTGGAAAGCTTCATGGTTTATAACCTGTCCTTCTATGGTGGAAAGCTTCATGGTTTATAACCTGTCCTTCTATGACTAGTGGAAAGCTTCATGGTTTATAACCTGTCCTTCTATAGTGGAAAGCTTCATGGTTTAGTGGAAAGCTTCATGGTTTATAACCTGTCCTTCTATGACTAGTGGAAAGCTTCATGGTTTATAACCTGTCCTTCTATGACTAGTGGAAAGCTTCATGGTTTATAACCTGTCCTTCTATGACTAGTGGAAAGCTTCATGGTTTATAACCTGTCCTTCTATGACTAGTGGAAAGCTTCATGGTTTATAACCTGTCCTTCTATGACTAGTGGAAAGCTTCATGGTTTATAACCTGTCCTTCTATGACTAGTGGAAAGCTTCATGGTTTATAACCTGTCCTTCTATAACTAGTGGAAAGCTTCATGGTTTATAACCTGTCCTTCTATGACTAGTGGAAAGCTTCATGGTTTATAACCTGTCCTTCTATGACTAGTGGAAAGCTTCATGGTTTATAACCTGTCCTTCTATGACTAGTGGAAAGCTTCATGGTTTATAACCTGTCCTTCTATGACTAGTGGAAAGCTTCATGGTTTATAACCTGTCCTTCTATGACTAGTGGAAAGCTTCATGGTTTATAACCTGTCCTTCTATGACTAGTGGAAAGCTTCATGGTTTATAACCTGTCCTTCTATGACTTTATAACCTGTCCTTCTATGACTAGTGGAAAGCTTCATGGTTTATAACCTGTCCTTCTATGACTAGTGGAAAGCTTCATGGTTTATAACCTGTCCTTCTATGACTAGTGGAAAGCTTCATGGTTTATAACCTGTCCTTCTATGACTAGTGGAAAGCTTCATGGTTTATAACCTGTCCTTCTATGACTAGTGGAAAGCTTCATGGTTTATAACCTGTCCTTCTATGACTAGTGGAAAGCTTCATGGTTTATAACCTGTCCTTCTATGACTAGTGGAAAGCTTCATGGTTTATAACCTGTCCTTCTATGACTAGTGGAAAGCTTCATGGTTTATAACCTGTCCTTCTATGACTAGTGGAAAGCTTCATGGTTTATAACCTGTCCTTCTATGACTAGTGGAAAGCTTCATGGTTTATAACCTGTCCTTCTATGACTAGTGGAAAGCTTCATGGTTTATAACCTGTCCTTCTATGACTAGTGGAAAGCTTCATGGTTTATAACCTGTCCTTCTATGACTAGTGGAAAGCTTCATGGTTTATAACCTGTCCTTCTATGACTAGTGGAAAGCTTCATGGTTTATGTCCTTCTATGACTAGTGGAAAGCTTCATGGTTTATAACCTGTCCTTCTATGACTAGTGGAAAGCTTCATGGTTTATAACCTGTCCTTCTATGACTAGTGGAAAGCTTCATGGTTTATAACCTGTCCTTCTATGACTAGTGGAAAGCTTCATGGTTTATAACCTGTCCTTCTATGACTAGTGGAAAGCTTCATGGTTTATAACCTGTCCTTCTATGACTAGTGGAAAGCTTCATGGTTTATAACCTGTCCTTCTATGACTAGTGGAAAGCTTCATGGTTTATAACCTGTCCTTCTATGACTAGTGGAAAGCTTCATGGTTTATAACCTGTCCTTCTATGACTAGTGGAAAGCTTCATGGTTTATAACCTGTCCTTCTATGACTAGTGGAAAGCTTCATGGTTTATAACCTGTCCTTCTATGACTAGTGGAAAGCTTCATGGTTTATAACCTGTCCTTCTATGACTAGTGGAAAGCTTCATGGTTTATAACCTGTCCTTCTATGACTAGTGGAAAGCTTCATGGTTTATAACCTGTCCTTCTATGACTAGTGGAAAGCTTCATGGTT
This sequence comes from Tachypleus tridentatus, assembly GCF_004210375.1. Taxonomy (NCBI): domain Eukaryota; kingdom Metazoa; phylum Arthropoda; class Merostomata; order Xiphosura; family Limulidae; genus Tachypleus; species Tachypleus tridentatus. Next base: position 39,128,289 of record NW_027467782.1, read on the forward strand.
TATAACCTGTCCTTCTATGACTAGTGGAAAGCTTCATGGTTTATAACCTGTCCTTCTATCTAGTGGAAAGCTTCATGGTTTATAACCTGTCCTTCTATGACTAGTGGAAAGCTTCATGGTTTATAACCTGTCCTTCTATGACTAGTGGAAAGCTTCATGGTTTATAACCTGTCCTTCTATGACTAGTGGAAAGCTTCATGGTTTATAACCTGTCCTTCTATGACTAGTGGAAAGCTTCATGGTTTATAACCTGTCCTTCTATGACTAGTGGAAAGCCTTCATGGTTTATAACCTGTCCTTCTATGACTAGTGGAAAGCTTCATGGTTTATAACCTGTCCTTCTACTAGACTTCATGGTGGAAAGCTTCATGGTTTATAACCTGTCCTTCTATGACTAGTGGAAAGCTTCATGGTTTATAACCTGTCCTTCTATGACTAGTGGAAAGCTTCATGGTTTATAACCTGTCCTTCTATGACTAGTGGAAAGCTTCATGGTTTATAACCTGTCCTTCTATGACTAGTGGAAAGCTTCATGGTTTATAACCTGTCCTTCCTTCTATGACTAGTGGAAAGCTTCATGGTTTATAACCTGTCCTTCTATGACTAGTGGAAAGCTTCATGGTTTATAACCTGTCCTTCTATGACTAGTGGAAAGCTTCATGGTTTATAACCTGTCCTTCTATGACTAGTGGAAAGCTTCATGGTTTATAACCTGTCCTTCTATGACTAGTGGAAAGCTTCATGGTTTATAACCTGTCCTTCTATGACTAGTGGAAAGCTTCATGGTTTATAACCTGTCCTTCTATGACTAGTGGAAAGCTTCATGGTTTATAACCTGTCCTTCTATAACTAGTGGAAAGCTTCATGGTTTATAACCTGTCCTTCTATGACTAGTGGAAAGCTTCATGGTTTATAACCTGTCCTTCTATGACTAGTGGAAAGCTTCATGGTTTATAACCTGTCCTTCTATGACTAGTGGAAAGCTTCATGGTTTATAACCTGTCCTTCTATGACTAGTGGAAAGCTTCATGGTTTATAACCTGTCCTTCTATGACTAGTGGAAAGCTTCATGGTTTATAACCTGTCCTTCTATGACTAGTGGAAAGCTTCATGGTTTATAACCTGTCCTTTCTATGACTAGTGGAAAGCTTCATGGTTTATAACCTGTCCTTCTATGACTAGTGGAAAGCTTCATGGTTTATAACCTGTCCTTCTATGACTAGTGGAAAGCTTCATGGTTTATAACCTGTCCTTCTATGACTAGTGGAAAGCTTCATGGTTTATAACCTGTCCTTCTATGACTAGTGGAAAGCTTCATGGTTTATAACCTGTCCTTCTATGACTAGTGGAAAGCTTCATGGTTTATAACCTGTCCTTCTATGACTAGTGGAAAGCTTCATGGTTTATAACCTGTCCTTCTATGACTAGTGGAAAGCTTCATGGTTTATAACCTGTCCTTCTATGACTAGTGGAAAGCTTCATGGTTTATAACCTGTCCTTCTATGACTAGTGGAAAGCTTCATGGTTTATAACCTGTCCTTCTATGACTAGTGGAAAGCTTCATGGTTTATAACCTGTCCTTCTATGACTAGTGGAAAGCTTCATGGTTTATAACCTGTCCTTCTATGACTAGTGGAAAGCTTCATGGTTTATAACCTGTCCTTCTATGACTAGTGGAAAGCTTCATGGTTTATAACCTGTCCTTCTCTATGACTAGTGGAAAGCTTCATGGTTTATAACCTGTCCTTCTATGACTAGTGGAAAGCTTCATGGTTTATAACCTGTCCTTCTATGACTAGTGGAAAGCTTCATGGTTTATAACCTGTCCTTCTATGACTAGTGGAAAGCTTCATGGTTTATAACCTGTCCTTCTATGACTAGTGGAAAGCTTCATGGTTTATAACCTGTCCTTCTATGACTAGTGGAAAGCTTCATGGTTTATAACCTGTCCTTCTATGACTAGTGGAAAGCTTCATGGTTTATAACCTGTCCTTCTATGACTAGTGGAAAGCTTCATGGTTTATAACCTGTCCTTCTATGACTAGTGGAAAGCTTCATGGTTTATAACCTGTCCTTCTATGACTAGTGGAAAGCTTCATGGTTTATAACCTGTCCTTCTATGACTAGTGGAAAGCTTCATGGTTTATAACCTGTCCTTCTATGACTAGTGGAAAGCTTCATGGTTTATAACCTGTCCTTCTATGACTAGTGGAAAGCTTCATGGTTTATAACCTGTCCTTCTATGACTAGTGGAAAGCTTCATGGTTTATAACCTGTCCTTCTATGACTAGTGGAAAGCTTCATGGTTTATAACCTGTCCTTCTATGACTAGTGGAAAGCTTCATGGTTTATAACCTGTCCTTCTATGACTAGTGGAAAGCTTCATGGTTTATAACCTGTCCTTCTATGACTAGTGGAAAGTCCTTTCATGGTTTATAACCTGTCCTTCTATGACTAGTGGAAAGCTTCATGGTTTATAACCTGTCCTTCTATGACTAGTGGAAAGCTTCATGGTTTATAACCTGTCCTTCTATGACTAGTGGAAAGCTTCATGGTTTATAACCTGTCCTTCTACTAGTGGAAAGCTTCATGGTTTATAACCTGTCCTTCTATGACTAGTGGAAAGCTTCATGGTTTATAACCTGTCCTTCTATGACTAGTGGAAAGCTTCATGGTTTATAACCTGTCCTTCTATGACTAGTGGAAAGCTTCATGGTTTATAACCTGTCCTTCTATGACTAGTGGAAAGCTTCATGGTTTATAACCTGTCCTTCTATGAAAGCTTCATGGTTTATAGCCTGTCCTCATGACTAGTTTTTAAACCTGTCCTTCTATGACTAGTGGAAAGCTTCATGGTTTATAACCTGTCCTTCTATGACTAGTGGAAAGCTTCATGGTTTATAACCTGTCCTTCTATGACTAGTGGAAAGCTTCATGGTTTATAACCTGTCCTTCTATGACTAGTGGAAAGCTTCATGGTTTATAACCTGTCCTTTTATGACTAGTGGAAAGCCTCATGGTTTATTACCTGCCCTTCTATAACTAGTAGAAAGCTTCATGGTTTATAACCTGTCCTTTATGACTTGTGGAAAGCTTCACGGTTTATTACCTGTCCTTCTTTGACTTGTGGAAAGCTTCACGGTTTATAACCTGCCCTTCTATGACTAGTGGAAAGCTTCATGGTTTATAACCTGTCCTTCTATGACTAGTGGAAAGCTTCATGGTTTATAACCTGCCCTTCTTTGACTAGTGGAAAGCTTCATGGTTTATAACCTGTCCTTCTATGACTTGTGGAAAGCTTCATGGTTTATAACCTGTCCTTCTATGACTAGTGGAAAGCTTCATGGTTTATAACCTGCACTTCTATGACTAGTGGAAAGCTTCATGGTTTATAACCTGCCCTTCTTTGACTAGTGGAAAGCTTCATGGTTTATAACCTGTCCTTTTATGACTAGTGGAAAGCCTCATGGTTTATTACCTGTCCTTTTATGACTAGTGGAAAGCTTCATGGTTTATAACCTGCACTTCTATGACTAGTGGAAAGCTTCATGGTTTATAACCTGCCCTTCTATAACTAGTGGAAAGCTTCATGGTTTATAACCTGTCCTTCTATGACTTGTGGAAAGCTTCACGGTTTATAACCTGTCCTTCTATGACTTGTGGAAAGCTTCACGGTTTATAACCTGTCCTTCTATGACTAGTGGAAAGCTTCATGGTTTATAACCTGTCCTTCTATAACTTGTGGAAAGCTTCATGGTTTATAACCTGTCCTTCTTTGACTAGTGGAAAGCTTCATGGTTTATAACCTGTCCTTTTATGACTAGTGGAAAGCTTCATGGTTTATAACCTGTCCTTCTTTGACTAGTGGAAAGCTTCATGGTTTATAACCTGTCCTTTTATGACTAGTGGAAAGCCTCATGGTTTATTACCTGTCCTTTTATGACTAGTAGAAAGCTTCATGGGTTATAACCTGTCCTTCTATGACTTGTAGAAAGATTCACGGTTTATAACCTGTCCTTCTATGACTAGTGGAAAGCTTCATGGTTTATAACCTGTCCTTCTATAACTTGTGGAAAGCTTCATGGTTTATAACCTGTCCTTCTTTGACTAGTGGAAAGCTTCATGGTTTATAACCTGTCCTTTTATGACTAGTGGAAAGCTTCATGGTTTATTACCTGTCCTTCTATGACTTGTGGAAAGCTTCACGGTTTATAACCTGCCCTTCTATGACTAGTGGAAAGCTTCATGGTTTATAACCTGTCCTTCTATGACTAGTGGAAAGCTTCACGGTTTATAAAGTTTAGTTCTTCAACTGAGAGTCCAGCAGATACTTAAAAAATAATCCGTTGTTTGTCTCTGTGCTAATTATATGCCTTATCAGTTTTCTAAACTCTTTTTCTTCCAACTTAAACGTTTTGAAACGTTTAAGACAAGAAATATTAACTCTGGAGAAAAACAAAACCAAAGAATGCAACATAAAGATTTCAACTTTGCAATAGAATAATTATTACATCGGATCGTCCATAATTAGGCAACAGTGGAGAAGTAATAGAATCATATAAATAACAACGTGTTGAGCATTTGAGTGACGAGAGATCAGACTAGAAAAACCGAAACTGTGGACGTAGCTTAGTGTGCCTAGCAAGCCAGAATGTGAATACACCGGCTTAATATTCGAATCCCCTTATCATAAAATTACATCATGACTTTGAAGTGATGACAGTAAGACCGACAATCGAACCCTACTATTCCTTTAAAGTAACCTAAGAGTTGGAGATGTGTCTTGTTGATCAGCTGTCTTCACTCCAGTGTATCTGTTGAGTATTATGGATAACGCAGAAAACTCTCGATTTTTAATACCTTAAACAAGTAAAAATTAAATACAGGCAAAGTTTCAAGTACAGTTAAATAATCTCTCACGTGAGGGGACGCAGACGAACCACAACATTTCTCAGTGAGGGTGGGAATTCTCAAAACTTCCCTCTTTATAAACTAAACTCCTGCCAAGTTCGTTTACGTTTGCGTTTAACTCTCGATTAACTTCATGCTAATATTTAAACATATAAGAAAGATAATTTTGAAAAATGTAAAATACAAAATTTATGGATGTTAAAAAATAAAGTTCAATGTGTTAATCCTCCATCTTTTCTTTATGACCAGCATCTTTTGGAATTACAAGAGAAAGCTTGTGAATAATAATAATTTCAAGTCGTACCTTGTGATATATGTATAACAGCGTGATATCTCCCTCATGAGCGTATATTTATAATATTGTTTTACCTTTTTGCTGTTTCTTCTTCAAACTTTGCTTTGCTCACACTGGTTTCACTTAAGTGGACTGCAAAACGTAAAATACTGAAATCATTTTAATGTAAACTGTAAGTAGAACTCTTAATACTAGAAATATTTATGGAAATTAAAATAAATCTTGATAAAGAATTCTTTAATCCTTAATCCTACCGATCCAGTTGTTATTTTTTGCTCTTTGCACAATAAGAAACGTCCGAAAATAAGCATTTCTTGAACATCAAGAAAAATATGTGGAAATTATTGCTCTTTGCACAATGAGAAACGTCCGAAAATGAGCATTTCTTGAACAGCAAGATAAATATGTAGAAATTAGTACAAGATGTGCATAACAGATGGCAGCACGCGTGAAAGATAAGCACGTTAAACGTTTGTTGATTAATTTGGAATTAAGCACAAGCTACCAAATGGGTAAGCTGTGCTCTGCCTACCACGGGAATCGAAGCCCAGTTTCTAGCGGTGTGAATCCACAGACATACCGCTATGCTGTTGGGGCACGCTGGTTAATTGTCAAGCCCAAAGCAATGAAGTGGACGAACCATTTGCAGTTTTTCCTACTCAGGGGATTCGAAACCCAAATTTTAGCATTATAAATTGTCAACCCATCGAAGAGTGAAACTCATTTGTTGTATGAAGTCTATAAAAAGTTAAGGTATGAACAACACGAGTGTCAAAAAATTAAATAAGAGAGTAATCGATTTAATAAAAGTTGTATTTTTTTGTCTTAATAACATGTATTTGTTTATTTATCAAACCTAATACATCCATATAATTCATTAATACTATGATGTACAATAACTTAACGTCTAAATATAATTTGTTTGATAACTATTTTTGACATCTCCGAGATTTGAATTTGTGTCTTACAACAAAAGGTGAATAAGAAGACATTAGAGTAGAGGTCGTTCATAAGTTAGTGTTTTAACCTCTGTGAGACTGTAGGAATACAACAACCTTACTTAAACAAATATTCATATCACTAATGAAATAAATAAACCAACATAAAAAATACACGTTTCAGTTGTTTTTTCTGAAACAATGAGAGAAAAATATGTCTAGAAATAATGTATTTTCTGTTGCTAATTGTGTACTTATTGTGTTGTGGCTTGTACAACGTGCTTCCAATTTATCTGCTTCTTTAATTTTGTCTAGTTAATACTGAGTTAATAGCATCCTTCAAATTGAAGCTCATAAACGGATAATTTATTACGACTTCCATGCACTCATGAAGAATAGAATCTTTATGGAGAAATAAACTAATGTTTCAAGAAACTGTTTGACCTCTAAAACCCGGATTATGATCCTATTACGATCAGTATCAAAATCAGTAAAAAAGCTTCATTAAAATAACTTAGTATCTAACAACTAATCTTAGATTTAGTCAAGAAAGGTTTCACTTTGTTCTGTATTCACAACAGAGTGAAACTATCGAGAAATTCACATTTCTGCAACTTGTTGTTGTTGTTTCATCAGTTTTAACCGAAAAAGGTACTGTGAAGACAAGTTATTGGAAAATATGTCTTTTCGTGCTTCGTTAATTTGATTTCAGCATAAGAAGGTAGATGGCGGATTTTGATTGTTTTAAATTTGTTGATTGTTTTCTGAATTTCGCGCAAAGCTACTCGAGGGCTATCTGTGCTAGCCGTCCCTAATTTAGTAGTGTAAAACTAGAGGCAAGGCAGCTAGTCATCACCACCCACCGCCAACTCTGGGGCTACTCTGTTACCAACGAATAGTTGGATTGACCGTCACATTATAACGCCCCCACGGCTGAAAGGGCGAGCATGTTTGGCGCGATGGGGACGCGAACCCGCGACCCTCAGATTACGAGTCGCACGCCTTAACACGCTTGGCCATGCCAGGCCAAGGCGGATTTTCCTTACCCGATTTACCCAACATCTAATTAACAAGAATAAAGGCTATTCTGAGACATTTTTCATAGTACCAAACGAGTCATGATTGAAAGACACGCCAGTTGCCGCCATTTTTGGTCACCATAAACTGTTGCCCCTTTCCACTAAACATATTAAAGTAGTTTTTGTCCTCACAGGTGAACATTAACATAACTTTGTAACCGTCGAGAAGAAATATGTTTGCCAACCATGTTGATAACCGTAAATCCGATATTGTAACGTTTAAAATGGAGATGGTATGTTTATTAAAGTAATGACTATCTAAAAGTCCTGTAACTGGATGTGTATATATTTAATCTAAAAATAAGTTATAAACAGTAGACTTTATGATTTGAAGTGCAACGGAAAATGATTTAGGTTCTATGTATTTAAATATTTATTAAACCAGATTGTTTTGAAATACATTGTCATGAGCAGAGTACTGCAGAGACTGATGTTTACACACGTGGAAAACATGTGTTGAATTTAGTTTAGTCATCAGGCGTAATGCAGAATAAATCTTCACTTTACATCAAACTATCAAGTTATTATTGTTCTGCAAAAATATCATTCATATGAGTACAGACAATGTTTTTAATTGTGTGAATATCCCTTGTTATCAAAAATATCATTCATATGAGTACAGACAATGTTTTTAATTGTGTGGATGCCCCTTGTTATCAAAAATATCATTCATATGAGTACAGACAATGTTTTTAATTGTGTGAATATCCCTTGTTTCTATGTATCAGTGTTTGATCCTTTTTTTTCTAATTAATTAAAGCTAGGATCATCCTTACCCACAGAGAACAGCTTACATCTCTTAGCCTCAATACTGAAACTTAAGTTTTTACGCAGGCTTTGTATTTATACAGATGCCGAGATAATAACAATAAACGAATTTATCATTTACATGAACATTTACACGAACATTTACATGAACATTTACAAGAAAGACCAAAGGATGTAGAAAGAAACTGATATATTTTGTTTGTTATCACGTAGACAGAATGGATTCAACGATGTTTGTTATCACATCGACAGAATGGATTCAACGATGTTTGTTATGACATGGACAGAATGGATTCAACGATGTTTGTCATCACATCGACAGAATGGATTCAGCGATGTTTGTTATCACATGGACAGAATGGATTCAACGATGTTTGTTATCACATGGACAGAATGGATTTAACGATGTTTCTTATGACATGGACAGAATGGATTTAACAATGTTTCTTATGACATGGACAGAATGGATTCAACGATGTTTGTTATCACATGACAGAATGGATTCAACGATGTTTGTTATCACATCGACAGAATGGATTCGGTATTGGGAAAGGATTAATTCTGAGCTACCATAATAATTAAACTTATGACACAAAATGTCTGTCAGAATAGGGTCATTTTTCTGTTTCTCTGGTGGCCCAGCACCATAATAATTCAACTTATGACACAAAATGTCTGTCAGAATAGGGTCATTTTTCTGTTTCTCTGGTGGCCCGGCACCATAATAACTCAACTTATGACACAAAATGTCTGTCAGAATAGGGTCATTTTTCTGTTTCTCTGGTGGCCCGGCACCATAATAACTCAACTTATGACACAAAATGTCTGTCAGAATAGGGTCATTTTTCTGTTTCTCTGGTGACCCAGCATGGCCAGGAGGTTATGGTTCTCGAGTCGTAATATTATGATCGCAGGGTCGAATCCCCATCACTCCAAATATGCTCACCCTTTTAGCTGGGAGGGCAAAGTGTTATAATGTTACGGTCAATCCCACTATTCGTTGGTAAAAGAGTCGCCCAAGAGTTGGATGTGGGTGGTGATGACTAGCTGCCTTTCCTTTAGTCTTACGGGTAGCGCAGGTGTAGCTTTGCTCGAAATTCAAACCATACCAAACCAAACCTGGTGTTTTAGTAAAGGTTTCTCTAATTATTCTAGTTAGACTATAGATCTGAATAACTCACGCGTCCCTTCTTTGTGTAAGATCAATGTAACAAGTACCTCAGTTTTTACAGCAGTCAGCAAGTACCTCAGTTTTCACAGCAGTTAATAAGTACCTCAGTTTTCACAGCAGTTAACAAATACCTCAGTTTTCACAGCAGCTAACAAGTACCTCAGTTTTCACAGCAGTTAAATATTTATTTCCAAGATCATGAAACACATAAGGTCCGTGTTTCAAATAAAATCCTTCTGTGTTTATCACGCCCACAGTCATAATTTTATGACTAGAAAATTATCCTGTCTTGATATTCATTTCTTCCAGAGTTTGAGAATTATATAAATGATTATATAACTAAAGGGTTATTGTGTTCAGTCATAAGAAACTTCTTCAAAATACTAGACACGAGTAAGATATGTTTGTCTTGCACATACGGACGTTATGAACTAGATTCTGAATAATGTTAAATACTGACACATTTAAATTGAATATCATGAAGATGTTACATTAATGTGGTGTACAGGAAATGAAATTCACCTTAAAACTCACTATGTACGATCATGATATCGGTTGATTAACTGCTTACAAACTGTGGTCTGCCAGGGATAGTGAACACAACTGGTCATCTCGAGATAAACTGCTTACAAACTGTGGTCTGCCAGGGATAGTGAACACAACTGGTCATCTCGAGATAAACTGCTTACAAACTGTGGTCTGCCAGGGACAGTGAATATGAGTAGTCATCTCGAGATAAAATGCTTACAAACTGTGGTCTGCCAGGGACAGTGAATATGAGTAGTCATCTCGAGATAAAATGCTTACAAACTGTGGTCTGCCGGGGATAGTGAACACGACTGGTCATCTCAAGAAAAGATACACAAATTAGAAATAAATGAAACTGGATTTATTCTATGTTGAATTGTGTTGAATCAAAATGAGAAAATAGGTTAGACTCACTTGTGATTTGCCTTATAACGCCTTGGCTGCGCTCTTTTACTTCCCGCGAGAGAATTAGTCTTGCAGGAATATACTATTATAATTCAAGATATTAAACTGTATGATAATATTCCACAGTGTTTCATTTTGAGTAAACAGGCTTTAAGTGTTTATGTTGTTGTGTCGGTTGTTGTCAAATTTCGGCATGTTTCGGGAAAAACTTTGAATCAATATCGATTATAACGTTGTATGTTATTTATTTACTGTTTTAGAAATCTGATTAGTTGTTATTTTTTAATTCGTAAAGTTCCTTAGGCTTGGTCAGGAGGTTAGGGGAACTGGATATATGTAATATGAGAGTCGCAGATTGGAATCCCTCTAACACCATATTAAATGAACCATGAACCCTCGTGGAAGGTTAGTACATATTAAATGAACCACGAATCCTTGTGGGAAGCTAGTACATATTAAACGGACTATAAATCCTTGTGGGAACTTACTACATATTAAATGAACCATGAACCCTTGTGGGAACTTACTACACATTAAATGAACCATGAACCCTTGTGGGAGGTTCGTACATATTAAACGGGCTATAAACCCTTGTGGAAACTTACTACATATTAAACGGACTATAAATCCTTGTTGGAACTTACTACATATTAAATGAACCATGAACCCTTCTGGGAACTTACTGCATATTAAATGAACCATGAACCCTTGTGGGAACTGACTACATATTAAACGGACTATAAACCCTTGTGGGAACTTACTACACATTAAATGAACCATGAACCCTTGAAAGAGGTTCGTACATATTAAATGAACCATGAATCCTTGTGATAGAGTACGTACATCTCCACTATAAACATTTCAGCTGAATCACTTCTCATATTAAGTAAAATATACTCAATGTCCAGTATTAAGCCCCCACGTGATTGTCAGAACACAGATAGACCATTGTGTAGCTTTATACTTAATTTCAAACAAACAAACTGTACGAAGTTCTGTAGCTTCATTCTTTTTTATGCCAGATTATTTGGTAATAAGCCCTATAGGACTGACTTTCTTTGATGCAATATTTGGTATTAAGCACAATAGGTTTACATTCTTTTGATGTAAAATTCGGTATTAAACCCTATAGGTTTGATGTAATTTTGGTATGAAGTCCTGTAGTTTCAATTCTTTTTTTATGTAATGTTTGGTATTAAACCCAATAAGATTGAATCCTTTTATGTAATGTTTCGAAATAAACACAATAGATTTGATTCGTTTTGATGTAATATGTCGTATTAAACCTAATATGTTTGATTCTCTTTGGTTCAATTTTCCGCATAAAGTTCTACAGGTTCGATTCTTTTTAATGTAATATTTGGTATTAAACTCAATAAGTTTGATTTTTTGTGATGTAATATTCGGTATTAAGCCCAATAGGTTGAAGTGTTTTATGCAATATTCGATATTAAACCCAAGAGGTTTGAATATTTTTATGTAATGTTTGGTATTAAACCCAATATGTTTGAATATTTTTTATGTAATGTTTGGTATTAAACCCAAGAGGTTTGAATATTTTTATGTAATGTTTGGTATTAAACTCAATAGGTTTGAATATTTTTATGTAATGTTTGGTATTAAACTCAATAGGTTTGAATATTTTTATGTAATGTTTGGAATTAAACCCAAGAGGTTTTATTTTTTTTTATCTTTACTTTTTTTTAATGATCTATTTCAAAGTGCTTTGCGAAGGGAGGGAAATAAGATAAAATTAAACCTGTTTGTGGCTCAGATCTTGAGTGATTTACCTTTTACCTCCTTTACTAATGATGCCAGGTTTAATACCTTGTCCAATTAAGTGACGTCGAAAAAATGGACGTGAAAGTTCACCCTGTTTTGGGCTGTCATTGTGTACCTTACGAAAAAGAAACATGAAAAATGCAACATAAGAAATATATATTTTAAAAGAGTTATTCTTGCCTTGAAAGTATTGAAAGTTTACCAGATGTGTTCCAGTTTCTTGGCGTGTTTTAAAATAAAAGATACACACACACGCACATATACACTCGTATGTCTAACGAATCGCTTCTTTGTGGCCCGGCATGGCCAAGCGTGTTAAGGCGTGCGACTCGTAATCTGAGGATCGTGGGTTCGCATCCCAAACATGCTCGCCCTCCCAGCCGTACTTCCCTCTAGTTTATCACTTTACAGTTAAGGATTGTAAGAGCAGATATTCTTGGAGTATCTTTGAAAGAAATTAAATGTAAGAACTAACCACAACAACAAACAACTTAATATCTTGTGTTTTATAAAATTGAGTAACAATTTCAAAATTTCCTTTATAAACAACTTGTTTTTTTATTTTTGTCTTACCCTCGTTGAAACGTGTTGATTTTGGTTTCATCATTGTTCAAAAGTTTTGTAGGGTTTTGTTTAATTTTCGTCAAATATTTTTTCCCATAATCTTTGTTAATGACTTTTTCTATCTTTTGGGTTTTATTATCTTTGAATTTTTGGAATTACCGTGTTTTTAATATAAATTGTTTCCGACCCACATGTTTGAAATACATGTTTTAATAAATGTAAATACGTATATACTATCTCTAGGACTAGCCATTAAAAATGACATAAAATGCAGAAGTTTTATTATGCCTTTTTTCTATGATGAATTTTCTTAATGAACACATACATAATCAAATGAAACTTGACTATATTTCCACTTATCCAATCAGTTACTATTTCTGGCTGGCATCTGAATAATAAGGCGCCTCATCTGACGCTTTATGATAAGGACAAATACAATTAGTAGACAAATACAGTTAGTTGACGTATAAAGTGGCTGAACCCTGATGTAATTATAAAGAGAGAGTGAGGAGAAAGGAAATCAGCTCGAGGTTTGAAAGAACTATTTTATATCTTTACAAACACTTCTTTAGATAAACGTATCCTTATTCGTCTTGAATCACCAGTTGTTGAGGATCATAATGTAATTGTACAACTTCTCTTTTGAGTGGTCATCCAATAATTGAATACTGATTTTCTAAATGAAATTGCTTTGCTCTGTATACTTTTGTAGATGTTTTGAATGTTACGAAGATCCTAAACTCGATCTCCACTATAACAATATAGCATTAATTCCTAAAACCAGACTGTTCTTGTGTAAAAAAACAACAAATTAATCAAACTAGACATTAAAGTTTTACTTGCACAGTAATTTATTTGTAAAATTAAAAAAATATATATAAGTTAAATTTTTGTAATAATTCTACATGGTTCGGTGGAAACAACTCCACAATTTTCCAGATGATAGACCACGAAGTAAATATAAAGCTTCTCATCAACATGAGGCCCCAGCATGGCCAGGTGGTTAAGGCGCTTGAGACGTACCCGAGGGTTGCGGGTTCGAATCCCTGTCACACCAAACATGCTCGCCCTTTCAGCTGTGGGACAGTTATAATGTGACGGTCAATTCCATTATTCGTTGGTAAAAGAGTAGCCTAAAAGTTGGCGGTGGCTGGCGATGACTAGATGCCTTCCCTCTAGTCTTACATTGCTAAATTAGGGACGGCTAGCGCAGATAGCTCTCGTGTAACTTTGCGTGAAATTCGAAAACAAACAAACAATCATCAACCGATGCATTTATGTAATTAACATAGTTTTACAATGGTGCCATTCACAAAAAAACAAGCCTCCCAGTGGCTCAGCGGTATGACAGCGGACCTACAACACTAAAATCCGGGTTTCGATGCCCGTGATGGGCAGAGCACAGGTATCTCATTGTGTAGCTTTGTGCTTAATTCAAAACAACTACAACAACGATTTCAAAAAAATTACTTCCATGACTCCATGGCCTAAATCTTTGTTTATATTAATTCTATTTTTAACAATTTCTAATGATTGTCATATATTTAGTTCAACTGTTTCGGTTACTTGTTTAAATACTTTTACAATATCTCAGTCAATAACATGTGTAGTGTACGAGTAATAGAGAAAGTTTGTTCCTGAATCCAAAAGACTGTGGATTGTTGGACGAAATGTTTGTATAGTAATACAAAGTAGAGAAGGTTATATGTAAAAAGCGGATGGTATGGGTAGAGAACAAGAGTTGGCGGTGGGTGGTGATGACTAGCTGTCTTCCCTCTAGTCTTACACTGCTAAATTAGGGACGGCTAGCGCAGATAGCCCTCGAATAGCCTTGCGAGGAAATTCAAAAAACAAACAAACAAACAATGGATAGAGAAAACACTATGTAGAGGAGCGAACAACGTTTCAACCTTCTTCGGTCATTGTCAGGTTCACATAGAAAGAAAGAGGTAACTGATCGATAGCTGACCACATGTTTTCAACTGAGTGTAGAAATGTAGAGGGCGTACTTAGAAGGTTTGATTGTATTATATTATATTATTAATATAGTTATAAAGGTGTTCCTTTGTATTGGTTAATTTTGGGCTAGAGTTGTTGTATAAGTAAGGCTTCTTCAATTTTAAGTTTGTTTATTTATTTAGTATTTGGGTGTTTTTTATGGTTATGTTGTGTTTATTTGATTTGCAGTGTTCAAAATCTTTTTGAAAGTGACTTTTTGTGTTCTTTTTTAAACATATATTTTTCTCTACAAATGGGTTGTCTCGTCATTACGAATTGAAGTAGAGAAGAGTTGTCGCTGTTGTTTTGTTGGCAACTGTGAACCAAAGATATTTCATTACACCAGCCCTCTGCTAGTACAGTGGTATGTCTCCGGATTTACAACACTAAAATCAGGGGTTCGATTCCCCTCGGTGCGCTGAGCAGATAGCCTTTGTGGCTTTCCTAAAAGAAAAACACACACACTCGTTAGACCAATTCTTCATATTCAACTTCAAGGACTCGATGTTTTGTTTTGAAACATTCAATACAACTTTCAAAATATATAAACGTTTGGGTTGAGAAAATTGTAAAGGACCGAACAACATTTCGGTCATCGTCAGGTTCACAAACCTACATAAAACTTTTTTCAACCCAAACCAGCCGTTTTTACACATACATATTTCCCTACAACTGGGTTTTCTCGTCATCACTGATTACAACTTCCAAAATGCTATTTCAATGTTGATAAACATTTCCAAGAGTAAGACTATTTTTACTGAGGACAGTTATTTGTCAACCTTGAACTGCACTGTGTGAATGGTTTTCAACATCCTCATAACATCTATGATGCTTTGTGAGCCTATTAAAACAATAATAAATGATCTTCAACTATATCTTACGACTTTCCTTATATTAGGCGTAACCACGATCTAAAACACAGAAAGTGCGTCTAGTAGGATGAATAAAGTTTATTTTTGTTATTATTGTTTGTACATTGACCTCATTTGATTAGGATTTAATGTTTCTGGTTAACCCCCCTTTGTAACCGGTTTAACTGAAAACCTTTGGGACTAAGCCCCTAAAGCTTGTATTGCTTGTAAAACTTACACCATCTAAAGTCTAGGATAACCATGACTTCCACATAATTTCTGCCGGTTGGTATTGATTTCAGTGTAACTTTTACCGGCCTTCTTGAAATCAATGATTTTAGAGGAGGTTACGATCTTCACTCATGTTGGAGGAAAACTCGTTTTAGAACACAGCTTTCTCTATAAAAGGTAAACACAAAACATTCATTGTTCTAACACCAAACATCGTTTAAATATAATGTTTGTGCTTATTGTTTGTCACCGTGATGAACAAAACGATCTGATCGATCGATTTCCGATCTTAGGATCACTTTTCATTTATTTAACGATCACTCTTTGATAAACATGTTCTTCATTAATTAAATCTTATCTGGATAAAATATACCTTATTAATTTTAATAACTTACAAAATGTCTTATGTAAGATAAACCAGTTACATCTAGAACTATGCTGTCCACCCGAATATCAAAATCAAACACCCAACGAAGATCAACAGTATACATTATTGAAAGAACCAAAATATGTAGCCATGCTATTGATAGTCTTAGCTGGTTTAAAATTAAGTACTAAGCCACATAATGGGCTATCTGTGCGCTGCCCACCACGGACATGGAAACCCGGTTTTTACGTTGGGATTCCGAAGACATACTACTAGGAGCCAAATGTTTGGATATAATGAAACCATGTAAACGTTAGGCGCAGGACCAAACAAGTAGGATCATTGTTTATTTGTTTTGAATTTCGCGCAAAGCTTCTCGAGGGCTAACTGCGCTAGTTGTTCCTAATTTAGCAGTGAAAATTAAGCGGTCGCACCAAACATGCTCACCATTTCAGCCGTGGGGGCGTTATAAAGTGACGGTCAATCCCACTATTCGTTGGTAAAAGAGTAGCCCAAGAGTTGGCGGTGGGTGGTGATGACTAGCTGCCTTCCCTCTAGTTTTACACTGCTAAATTAGGGATAGCTAGCGCAGATAGCCCGAAGTGGCTTTGTTATAAGAAAACACACACATACTCCACCACTTTATATATATTATACGTCATAAGACTTCCCAGTTATTCACTAATCAGACAAACACGTCTCTTTGACAGTATTTTCTCCTTTTTAGTCAAGACGCCACAACTTATTAACATTTCTGGTCATATTCCCTCTTGAACTACCAGTTATATTCGTGACTCTTTTCTCAATTTGTTTGTGAAAGTATCTTCTTAACATAAACTTTAAGTCACTTTTCATATCTTTATACCGATATCTCTATGTGTGAAACGACTGGTTCTTTAAACATTTCCTTAATATTCGAATTAATGACTTAGCAAGACAACTTTGAGAAAACTGTCGAAACCTTTCATGAAGAAATATATGGGGTTGGAATGGACAGCCCACCAGGACTCATGTTGGTTGACTCTTTCCTCTATCGTTAGAAACACACATCCACAATTACAGGTTAACAACAAAACCAATCAACTGTTCTTCAGTGTATTAATAACCCATTCATCAGCTGTTCTTTTTTGCAATAGCATCACGGCTCCCGCTAAAACAGCGGTAGGTCTTCGGATTTACAACGCTCAAATCAGGGGTTCGATTCTCCTCGGTGAGCTCAACAGATAGCCCGATGTGTCTTTGCTAAAAGAAAAAGCACACAAACACACACACACGCAATATCATCATACAGCTCCTAGATAAAACTTACAAACTGCTTTATATCAATCCCAGTCCTCGGTCTTTAGAGCAATTTTGCTGGTACCTGAGGAGAATCTATTATCTCAAACAAGGACGAAGTATCTACGTGTATTCTGCTTGTCAGTCGTTCTACCGGAAACTAACTAAAGACACATTCCATTCACGTAGAATATTCCATCCAAACAGTTTCATCTACAATTCAAACAGCTACCATGCATTTTCAACAAGGGTGATATAAAGAAAAGCGACTACTTCCAAACTAGAAAATACAAACTCACTCGTGAATGAAAGTTTATCGATAGCCATTTGTTCGATATTTTGACACGTAGGGTGCATCTGAACACACCTGTTTCCGACAGTCTATGTTTGTCCTTGAGTTTGGATTTTTAGCACTTCTTTGGAACCAGTAAAACTCAAATAATATCATTGTTTTATTAGCTTTAATTTAATTATTTGGGTAGAAATACGCTGAGAAAACTAATAATAGTGTTATTTAATCAAAAGTTGAGCTCAAAATTTTGAATACGTATTAGAAAAAACAATATGTATTTTTGTTCGTTGTTGGTAAGCTGCACAACTGCCCATTTGCGCCATTTTCATCTCAAGTATCAAAACACTGTTTTAAATATTAGTAGCTTACGACTAAACCACTGTGGTATGGAAGAAATGTATTTGTTTTAGATTCATTTAAAAGTTTACTTTCATGTGAACCTAACTACCAACAAATGAAATATCACACAATCGTTCGTAGAGAGGCCCGACATTGACAAGTGTGTTAAGGCGTTGGGTTCGTAATCCGAGGGTCGCGGGTTCAAATCCCGATCACACCAAACATGCTCGCCCTTTCAGCCGTGGTGCGTTATATGTGACGGTCAATTCCACTATTCGTTGGTAAAAGAGTAGTCCAAGAGTTGGCGGTGGGTGGTGATGACTAGCTGCCTTCCCTCTAGTCTTACACTGCTAAATTAGGGACGGCTAGCACAGATAGCCCTCGATATCTTTGTGCGAAATTCCAAAACAAACAAACAATCTAAGCATTACTTTTTAATTATTGTTACGTAATGCATTGTTTTATCAATAAACGACAACAGCCAATAATACTTAAACATTTACAAATAATATTGTCGAGTGAAATAATAACTATCATTGAATATATTTTCCTTCCATGTTTCCTCATTTCTTGACCAATCAACACAAAACTTGACACTAAGGAAGGCAAGCGCAAATAGTCCTCACGTAGATTTGCACGAAATTAAGAAATTAAATAAACAAACTGTGGCCTATCATTTTAAACGGCTCGGCTTAAGCGTTCGACTCGTAATTCGAGAGTCGCGGGTTCAAATCCACGTCACACCAAACATGCTCGTCCTTTCAGCCGTGGGTGTTCTAATGTCCCAATCAATCCCACTATTCGTTGGTAAAAGAGTAGCCCTAGAGTTGGCGGTGGGTGGTGATGACTAGCTGCCTTCCCTCTAGCCTTACACTGCTAAATTAGGGACGGCTAGCACAGATAGCCCTCGAGTAGCTTTGTGCGAAATTCAAAACAAACAAACAAACGTTCACAGAGATTGTAGCCAAGTGTCGGTTTCAGATTGTGTTCTTAGACAGTTCCGGTATCCGACTTTTGAATGTGGTCATTCTTGTTAGCTTGGATTAAACCTGAATTAGAAACAAACAAAAACATTTTGTGTTCTTAATTTAAACTTAAATTATCATTTGATTTGTCTAATGTACTGTTTGTTTTTCTTTGCTTTAATATAACAGCAAAATGGAAAATATTTGAAAGAGGTACATAAATAAATACAACAAATATGTTGTGAAAGTGAAGAGAGTGAGTATATGTTTACATGGCACTTCTCTCGTTTTGTGAATAACTTAAAGAGTGAACCGGACTGAGTAAAGACCGAAGACCTCCTCTTACATCGTCCGACGTTTTAATGACAAAACACCGCTAAAGATTTTTCAAAATAACGTCTCTGCTAGTTTTCACAGTAACAGATAGATCATGTTTTTTTTACTTTCACAACGAACGATGGAATATATATTTTACTTTAACATCAAAAAATATGCTACATCTTTTACTTTAAATGTGAAAGATAGACAATATATATTTTACTTTAACATAAAAAAATATGCTACATCTTTTACTTTGAATGTGAAAGATAGAAAATATATATTTTACTTTAACATAAAAAAATATGCCACATCTTTTACTTTGAATGTGAAAGATAGACAATATATATTTTACGGCGACGAACGAACAATGGATTTTAGTGTTATAAGCCCATAGACTTTCTTCTGTCCTTCTAGCAAATTAGAATATGCTGATACTTCGATTACTTGACTAGTGAAGAAACTAGTTAGAATATTAATTATTTTATACATCTTGCAGTACGTCGTACTTTACGCAATCTACTATGAAACACCACTTTGAAATACATAATTTTAAAATACAACTATTAACCGAACCAGTACAGATTTTAATATGAAAATAAAATACGTAGTTTAAGTAGATGATCCGGTATAAGCCAGTGTATAAGACCATACTTTTTAGTCTTAAAACAATGTCTGATTTCACCTCTCGTCTTATAAGACCTATGAATACATAGGCTCAAAAGTAAAGGTGTAGTAAGAACTCTCCGGTCGGTAGCATATTTATCCAAAATTGTGTAGTTTATTTTACTTTGTTTTTAGTAGCCCCCAGTGTGGTGGGCAGAGCACAGATAGCTCATTGTGTAGCTTTGTGCTTAATTCAAAACAACAACGTTTTTCAGTAAATGAGTCGATATCATGCCATCTAGTGTGTTATAATGACATATTTGTCTCGAGTTTTTACACCTAGAAGTTATTTCTCAAACGTGTTAATTACAATTAATCAAGTCATTTTGATCTGAAATGTTTTGATCGTATTTGTCATTGTAAAATATTGGTAATATTGTATGTAGCACACGTTAATTTTATTAACATGTTTTAATTGCTCTTTTTAATTTCGCGCAAAGCTACACGAAGGATATCTGCGCTAGCCGGTTCCTAATTTAATAGTGTAAGACTAGAGGGAAGGCACAGCTAGTCACCATCATCCACCACCAAAATTTAGGCTACTTTTTTACCAACTAATATTGGGATTGACCGTCACATTATAACGCTTAAAAGGCAGAAAGGGCGAACATATTTGATCAGATGAAGATTCGAACTAGTGACTCTCAGAATGCGAGTCGAGCGCCTTTATCACCTAGCCATGTTAGGCCCAATATGGTTTTGTAGAACATCATAAGGTTTGATATTTTGATTATATAAAACGATTTAAAATGTAATGAAAACTTCGTAAAGTTGCTTGTTACATGTTTGTGATATAATGAAGGCCGGATTGAGCTGTGTGTAGCATTTGAATTGCATGAAAAAACACAATCGTGGTTATATTGAATATCCTAGAGTTCATTGTTTAAAAGTGACACATACTCTTTACAAAAGTAACATCCTAGACTTGACAGACAACAGAGGTCATGTTATACACCAAACCTCAAAGAAATACACTTAACTAGCTCAAAACATCCAGGGTCGTTTTATATTTGGAATCATCTTGTACACCGAAAATATGGTAGTAGTTACAAACTTAAACAACTATTCTGGCTAACTATACCGTTATCATTAATTGTTACAGACAAGAAACAATTAGAATATAAT
Source organism: Tachypleus tridentatus (assembly GCF_004210375.1). NCBI lineage: Eukaryota > Metazoa > Arthropoda > Merostomata > Xiphosura > Limulidae > Tachypleus > Tachypleus tridentatus. The sequence continues at coordinate 39,149,160 of NW_027467782.1, forward strand.
TAAAATCATTATACTTTATTTTCACATGCACTACCCTATAAAATAGTTTATTCTCAGTTTAGGTAATATATGTTAATTAATGAAAGTTAGAACACCACATTACATAATTATCAAACATATAATACATTGAAAACGTGGGGGCGTTATAATGTGACGGTCAATCCCACTATTCGTTGGTAAAAGAGTAGCCCAAGAGTTGGCGGTGGGTAGTGATGACTAGCTGCCTTCCCTCTAGTCTTACACTACTAAATTAGGGACGGCTAGCGCAGATAGCCCTCGTGTAGCTTTGCGCGAAATTCAAAAACCAAACAAACTTAAACCAATAATATTTTATTGATCTGACACGAAGATCTAAACTTAACAATTTGCAACTAATTATGACATTTTCTGAATTATCTTCTCATTATCAATGTTAACATGAAATTATTATACCATAAAACAAGTTTGACAACTTATATGGTGAATGTATTTATACATAATTTATAGTCAGATGGATATATATTTTTTATTTTAAAGAGAAATATATGCACCTGTAATAACTGTTACAATACCTGTACTCGTAATAACGTTACAAGCTCAGAGTATGTGATGTTACACGTGTTAAGGCACTGATTGTCAGACCAAAATGACAATAACAGTTGTGCACTTTGAAAACGGAGGTAAACAGGATTTTTTGCCAAAACGCATTCGTGTTTAATATTTTTTTTGAAAGATCTGCATGTTCTGCAAGTGCAACATGTGCAAAATCCCTATAAAAGTGACGGGTTCTCGGTTTCCATAGCTCAGTGTTAAGCCACCGACACGCAATACAGTTACGCCAAGACTGACTGAAGCACAACGCAACAACGTCATTGGTCGCTTGGAAGCAGGCGAATCTCGATCAGATGTTGCCAGATCTGTGAACGTCCACCCAAGCACCATCACAAGGCTATGGAATCGTCACCAATAACATGGATCAACTCGTGACCGTTCACGATCTGGCAGACCTCGTGTGACCACGTCCGCACAAGATCGCTACATCCGGTTACGTCACCTTCGGGATAGGACCACCACTGCGACGTCTACTGCCTCAAACATACCAAGGCTGCGTAGAATTTCCGATCAGACCGTACGCAACCGTCTACGAGATGCAGGAATCCGACCTCGACGTACAGTCAGAGGCATCATCCTCACCCAGCAACATCGTCAAGCACGGCTGCAATGGACTCAGGCACATCGGGTATGGTATCATCGACGATGGAGGCATGTTTGGTTCAGCGATGAATTGCGTTTTATGCTTTGTAGGCAGGATGGAAGGACTCGTGTTGACCGTCGCCGAGGTGAACGTTTTGCTGAAAAACACAGATTTGGTGGTGGCAGCGTCATGATGTGGGCTGCCATCGCCTACAATGCCAGAACAGACCTTTTGCACATTCGAGGGAATCTTACGGCTCAACGATACGTCGACGAGATTCTTAGGCCCAATGTTCAACCCATCATGGTGAACGTCAATGACGTTTTTCAACATGACAACGCCCGTCCTCACACAGCCCGACTCACCACTATTTTCTTGAGACACCACAACATCAACGTTCTTCCCTGGCCCTCCAGATCACCAGATTTAAACCCCATCGAACATCTTTGGGACGAGTTGGACCGACGTCTGCGACGGCGACAACCTCAACCGCAGACTCTACCTCAGCTTGCAGCAGCTTTGCAGGCTGAGTGGACAGCCATTCCACAGGATGTGATTCGTCATCTCATCGCTTCCATGGGCAGGAGATGCCAAGCAGTTATTGATGCTCACGGGGGGGTATACTCGTTATTGACGTTGAGTGACGTTAAAATTCAACTAGTGAGCGTGGACTTTACCTTTGCAGACTTTGGATGTTCAGCAGTGAATGTACAAAGTTTCAAAATGTCTTACAGAACGACACGGAATAAACTTGTTAACAATTTATCTCAAATTTTGCCTATTGCGCTTCTTTTTTTGAAAAGTTTAGTTCATCCTCAGCTTTTAAAGGACATACTTCTCTAATCAGTGATTGACACCCATGTTGATGTAGTAGCAGGAAGTAGAAATAGTTCATCCTCAGCTGTTAAAGGACACACTTCTCTAATCAGTGATTGACACCCATGTTGATGTAGTAGCAGGAAGTAGAAACAGTTCATCCTCAGCTGTTAAAGGACACACTTCTCTAATCAGTGATTGACACCCATGTTGATGTGGTAGCAGGAAGTAGAAATATACTCTTCAAAAAAGAAATGCAAAAGGGATATTTTTTATTTTAAAGAGAAATATATGTAATAACGTTACAAGCTCAGAGTATGTGATGTTACACGTGTTAAGGCACTGATTGTCAGACCAAAATGACAATAACAGTTGTGCATTTTGAAAACAGAGGAAAACATCGGATTTTTCGCCAAAACGCGTTCGTGTCCAATAAAGTTTTTGAGAGATCTGCATGTTCTGCAAGTGCAACATGTGCTAAATCCTATAAAGTGACGGGTTCTCGGTTTCCATAGCTCAGTGTTAAGCCACCGACATGCAATACAGTTACGTCAAAACTGACTGAAGCACAACGCAACAACGTCATTGGTCGCTTGGAAGCAGGCGAATCTCGAACATATGTTGTCATAGCTGTGAATGTCCACCCAAGCACCATCACAAGGCTATGGAATCGTCACCAACAACATGGATCAACTCGTGACCGTCCACGATCTGGCAGACCTCGTGTGACCACGCCTGCACAAGATCGCTACATCAGGTTTCGTCACCTTCGGGATAAAACCACCACTGCGACGTCTACTGCCTCAACAGACCTTTTGCACATTCGAGGGAATCTTACGGCTCAACGATACGTCGACGAGATTCTTAGGCCCAATGTTCAACCCATCATGGTGAACGTCAATGACGTTTTTCAACATGACAACGCCCGTCCTCACACAGCCCGACTCACCACTGTCTTTTGAGACACCACAACATCAACGTTCTTCCCTGGCCCTCCAGATCACCAGATTTAAACCCCATCGAACATCTTTGGGACGAGTTGGACCGACGTCTGCGACGGCGACAACCTCAACCGCAGACTCTACCTCATCTTGCAGCAGCTTTGCAGGCTGAGTGGCCAGCCATTCCACAGAATGTGATTCGTCATCTCATCGCTTCCATGGGCAGGAGATGCCAAGCAGTTATTGATGCTTACGGGGGCATACTCGTTATTGACGTTGAGTGACGTTAAACTTCAACTAGTGAGCGTGGACTTCGCCTTTGCAGACTTTGGATGTTCAGCACTGAATGTGCAAAGTTTTACACATTTCATACAGAACTACCCGGAATAAACTTGTTAACAATTTGTCTCATGTTTTGCCTTTTGCGTTTCTTGTTTTGAAGAGTATATATTCAACTATGCTTATTTTATCCATAGTCTGATGTGAGTGTTTAAACCCTTCAAATTTATATTATTTCGTTTGACTAGAAACTACAATTCTCAGATGTTCATAATTTGTATGTTTACCTGGTAGCTAGACCAACATATTTCGTATTATTTGTGAAACTGAAATCATAATCTAATTTGTATAACAGAACCAGTTAACTTTTATGACCTTATCTTTCTCGTGTTATTTGTAATTCTACTAGTTCAAAACGTCAGTTTTTGGTTTTACTGGTGGTGTTCACATGTGTCTGTCTTCTAACTCAAAATTCCATGCTTATATTTTATTGGTAGTGTTTGGACGTGTCTGTGTTCTAGCTCAAAAGTGAAGTTTTATTTTTACTGGTAGTGTTCATATGTTTCTGTATTCTTGTTCCAAACATCAAGTTCTGGTTTCACTGGTAGTGTTCGCATGTGTCTGCATTCCAGGTTAACAACATTGGTTCAGGTGTTGTTCGAAATAAATGGCTGCAAGTAAAGGTCGAAAATAATGAACATAATGAAATGTTTGAAACATAACAGTTGAGAACAGCAAGTTTGAACGTTAGTAGATATATTTAACCTAATTTTTGTTTAATTATAAGTTCGGAAATAGAAGTTGTGTATATTTTTTGTATTCATGAGATCTCGTAGTGCTTGAGCCGCAAGTCGTAGCTGGCTGTGGTACTGTTTGTCATTTAGTATAAGCTAGAATGTTTTAAACTAGGAAGCCTGTAAATTATTTTATAGAGTATAAAAGTGTTGAAAAATGTGTTTGTTTGTTGGACTTAAAGCCACTTTGAGCTGTCTAGTATAGGTGTACAAACAGAAATACTGTTTTATACTATATTTTTTTAATTTTGTAATTTAAATGTTCGGTAGTGGGAGTTGCGGGTCCTAAAGATAGTATTGACATGAAAAGGTTTAATAACTTAGGTCAAGAATACCAAGAATACCTTAGGCCAAGAATTTTCATTTTAAGCTATGAGACATTGTGGAGTGATTAGAGTTGTTTCAACAGCATAATTAGATAAAAGAAAGTCACGTGGATATTGGGAACCAGTTTGTGTGTTCGCTATCGCTGTTATTGAGTCGTTTTACGTTAATTAGTTTGTTTGTTTTGTTTAATTTTGTGCAAGGCTATACGAAGGCCACCTGCGCTAGTCATTCCTAATTTTGCAGTGTAAGACAAGAGAGAAGACAGCTAATCATCACCACCCACTGCCAACTCTTGGGCTACTCTTTTACTAACGATACATTAAGATACGCGGTTTCTTTTTCCGCAACAAAACAGAAAGAAAAAAAAAAAAAATGGCAAACCGAGTGTTTGTAATTTCAAAACTTTAAACAACTCAGAAAAAAAATCGCAGGGTGCGGTATCTATCAGATGCAACAATGATTTAGTAATAAATCGAACTCGAAGTGAGTTTGTGACGGTTAGGGTCTTTGTTTACTATGATTTCATCTGTTGCTGTATGTGGACAGAGCCAACTACTGAAGATTTCTGTCATTATTTTCAAGAAAGCAACTAATAAAACTGTTTTGGGTTTGAATTTTGCAGCTGGGAATATGGTTTATAATTATTTTTAACAGCGAGTTTTCGACAGTGAAATATAACAAAACGATTGTTTGTTTCTTTCTTAGGTTAGCACAAAGCTCCATATTTTACTATATACTTTCTGTCTGCAGCGAGAAATCAAATTCCTGGCTTTAGTGTCAAAGCCCGCTGAACTATTATTGACGCGACAAAACGAAATTTTGTTTTACTTGGATATTTGAACATAAGTACGCAAGAGGTCTCTGTGCTAGCTTTCCCTAATTTTGGACTGATAGATAGATACGAGCAGCATTTACTATCAACTCTAAAATTGCTCTATTCGAATTCTTCAATCTCACTGCCACTATTGAAACTATTGGCGCGCTTATATTTAGGTGAAACGTGAACTATGGATCTTTAGATGCATTGCCCGAATGTAAACCGTTCGGTCAAGCTCAACCCACAAACTATTGTATTTTTTGAAACTAAGTTGAATGGACGGTAAAATATTATATCGATTTGTTTGTTTGTTTTGGAATTTCGCACAAAACTACTCGAGGGCCATCTGTGCTAGCCGTCCCTAATTTAGCAGTGTAAGACTAGTGGGAAGGCAGCTAGTCATCACCACCCACCGCCAACTCTTGGGCTACTCTTTTACCAACGAAAAGTGGGATTGACCGTCACATTATAACGCCCCACGGCTGGGAGGGCTAGCATGTTTAGCGCGACGCGGGCGCGAACCCGCGACTCTCGGATTACGAGTCTCGCGCCTTACGCGCTTGGCCATGCCAGGCCATATTATATCGAAACGCCTTCCTCTACACTTTTGTTTCTACAATAGTTGTCGTCCATTTAACTTAAATTCAGTACTAATACTCTGTCAAACAGTGTATGAAATAATGTTATATCTTTTATTTTGTCTTTTACTCTAGGATGTACATGTTTCGTAAAGAAATAAGCCATCTTATAGTATTAGTTTATTGTTTCTTCATCTATGCGTGGCCCGACATGGCCAAGTGGGTTGAGGCGTTCGACTCGTAATCCGACGGTCGCGGGTTCGAAACCCCGTCGCACCAAACATGCTCGCCCTTTTAGCCCTGGGGGCGTTATAATGTAACGGTCAATCCCACTATTTGTTGATAAAATAGAAGCCCAAAAGTTGACCGTGGGTGGTGATGATTAGCTGCCTTTTCTCTAGTCTTACACTTCTAAATTATGGACGGCTAGCGCAGATAGCGCTCAAGTAGCTTTGCGCGAAATTCAAAAACAAATCACCCCAAGCGGAGGATAGGACACACATAAAATGTGGTTTAAAATGGTTGAAGTTAAGTACAAAACTGCACAATGAGCTATCCGTACTCTGCCCACCACAGAGATCGAAACCTGGTGTCTAGCCTTCTAACTCTACAGACATATCGCTTTGGTTTGAATTTTGCGAAAAGCAGGACAAGGGCTATCTCTACTTACTTTTCATAATTTAGCAACCATAAACTAGAAGAAAGATAGCTAAACACCATCCACCACCAACTCTTAGACTATGCTTTCACCAGCAAATAATGGGACTGACCGTCACATATAATGCCCCATGGATGAAAAGGCAAGTATTTTTGGTGACGGAGATTCGAACCCATGACCCTTAAATTCAGAGTCGAGCGCGTTAAACACAAGATCATACCAAGTATACAACAGCTGTATATAAGTTATCAGAAAAGTGTAGTGCAGCGATTCACGACCTCTAACTCTGTACCTGATCTCAAAATGAAGGTTCTTGGGTTCGAAACGTGCGTATTCAGTTTTATAGTGTATTTATAGAAGTGGAATATTTAGAGACAAGGATTAATGTTAAAATTTAATGTAATCATGATGCTAATATCTGGATGTATTTTATTACTCACAATCTCCAACTGTTACAGATTAGAAGTCTGGGAACAATGTATTTAAGACTATAGAGTGATATACGAACACATGTAACTATTTATTGTAAGAAAACGTAATTTGAGCTTATTTTTAATCAGGCAAGTGCTAAGGATCGTAACACACAACAGTATCTTTCGAGGCAAATACTAGCGATCAGAACATAGATGATTGTTTATCTAAACAAATACTAGAGATATAAACATAGGTTACTATTTATCCAGACAAGTACTACAAATCAGTAAAACGTGCGCATGCCATAAATCACGAGAAGAATTATGCACTCTCTTGGCTAGAACACAGCATGACATATGAACTATAAAAGCAAGAAATGAAAATACTTGTTTCTTTTAATTTCACTTTGGAAGTACATCTAGTTCACATAGTGTCATTCGTTACTAGGATATAGTTTGTTCTTTACCTGGTTTTTGTCTTTAATTTTTGGGTTACTGTGTTTCTCCAAAGAACATTACAAGATGTAGCTTTCAGTAGGTCCCGGGAACTATGAGGAAGACAGCACCAATAAAGTTATTGAATGGTGAAGAAGGAAACATTACCGTGTTTTGTGGACAGACCACAAGACAACCTTCAGAATCTTGACTGTAGGAGTTTATTTCTGGTGCTGTCATTAGTGAAGATGTACAATCTCTTACCTTACTGGACCTGTTCATTTTCAGGTCACCACTTTAGTTTCATTGGTCAATGGACTTTCAGAATGACCAGTACGTTGGAATGATCATAGGGAGGTAGTGAGAAGATTTGGCACCAAACTAACACACTTCTGGTTTCGGTTTATGAAACAACGGTTTATCTGCTTACACGTTTTAAGAGCCAAACTAAAATAAGAACTGTCTGAGCTGGATACCTTGGTTACATAGAGTTAGCCATAAACATTATGACGAGTTGTATGTGTGACTGCAATGCATCCAAGAGAAGAGAACCTAAAACTTTGCACACATAGTAAGGGGATAGTGTGGGTGTGCACTGAGGTACTATGTGTCAGATTTGACTCAAAAATGTTCTTTATCCTAATTATTCTGCTTTGTAAAGGTCTATAGGAAAGTATCATTTTTCTCTCTCTTACTCAGTACACTATTTTCAACATAAACTTGGGAACTCTAAACATTTGAAGTAAACTAAGTTTTGGAAACAGAAACAGAGAATACTGCAGAATTTGAAGACTGAAAAAGATTCAGATAAAATCACAGTGATAAAATAATCGAATCTGAGAAACTAAAGTAAATCTATTTGTTTTTAAAAAGGGTTGGACTGAAATAAGATTGGAAAATCGTAAAATAAAAATCATTAAAGAATTGGTGCATTGGGTAGCGATAGAATTAATTAAAATAAAGGAGACACTTAACTGGTATAGTAAGATCTTAGTGGATCCACTCCTTACTAAGTTTTAGTACTGTATATAGTGTCCAGGTTAAATGGGTTATAACTAAAATATTCCTGGTTGACCAAGTATGATAATGATTGTAAATGTTTGATGACCAATGCTGTCAGTGAACAAAGGTCATGGAGTGACATTATTCACTGGACAAAAAATGTAAGTTGAAATTCTTGATATGAGTATGCTTTCTTTGTACACACCCCCACTAAATGATCAAGAAAAAAGATGTTTAACATTACAGATATCAATCTTGAGGTAAAAAGGACTGGAAGGTTAAACACTAACCATTAGTGGAAGAGGAATATTATATTGTTTGAAATGGTGAGTTGTACCAGTGATGAATATTAGTTGTCTGTTCTCTTTATTATACTTTTAAAATTAAACAATAAGTTATCCTCTTATAAACACTCTCAAACTCCTATATTTTGTTTTTTCTTTAACTAATTTTTTTTTACCCAGTGTTTTCCTTACATCATTGCAATATGTTACTGATTTGCATGTTTGTTTGTTTTTCTTTAATTAATTTTTTTACCTAGTGTTTTCCTTACATCATTACAATATGTTACTGATTTCCATGTTTGTTTGTTTTTTTCTCTTCATCATTTAATACTGAAACTTATGTTAGTGAACTTTCTATTTGTCTTTCCTACAAGAAAACATCTCTTAAACAGCAACTTCTATAACTTTTTAAGAAATAAAAATCATTCAATGTTTTTAGGCAAAAATATAATATCTACTATTTCTAAACGATTTGGTTTAGATTTGAATTTTTTCAAAATTGCAAATAAACTTTAAGAATATAATATAACAAGCTAGAAACTTAACATCTCCCTCTGAATGCATTAATTAAAATAAAAACTACATGTACTTTAGACTTCAAAGGTTTTATTACATGCATTAATGATCTAATGATTTCATTCATATATAATTTCAGTCAGACAATATGGTGAGTGGATGGTGGATAATATTCTAAACATATCAGACAGAATGTGTTTGTTTTGTTATAGCAAAGCAACAATGGGCTATCTGCTGTGTCCACCAAGGGGAACCAAAACCCTGATTTTAGCATTATAAATTCAAACACTTACCTCTGTCCTACTAGGGAACAGACAATGAACACTTGTATAACAGCTGTTATGGAGTGAATACCTTTTCTAAGTTAGCATTCACAAACTTCATATTATAAAAACTGTTGTTATAACAAACTACTGACATCAATAGTATTCCAACCACTACTGTAGTTGTTGTATGCCAGTGAGACTTATAAGCTATTAAATGCAATGGTAGCCCAAATCAAGATCTTATATCAAGGTTAAAATAGCCTTCTTGTTTTCAAATTATAAATTTCTCTAAAAAAAAAGATTCCTAATTCTTTTAGCTTGTTTCACCACAGTCAAATACATTAGAATACTGAAGGTTTTCAATGTGTGTAAATAATCATACTTAAATAATTTTAAACCTTTACACCACCATTATTTTCTGATGGGATTCCAAACATATTTATACATGGTGTCTTTGTTGTTAATATTTGCAATAATTTTATCAAGATACAAATAATAGTTGATACTATGGAATAAGAACCAGAATCTCATTTGATTAAGTAAGTGGTTCAAAAGTTGTATGAAGTTTAAAGTTAGGCAATTGAAAACAGATGTTTCATTTCAAAGAGAATAACTGATATTTACCTGTAAGACAGGAGTATTTTGCAGTGAAAACAATATTTTATTGTTAAAAAGGCTCCAATGCATACAAAGATTCATTAAAAATTAATCATCATATCATATTATTTACAATAGGAAAATAATTAAATGTTTAAAAAAATTACCTTTCAAAATTATACAAGAGTGTACACGTTATCTTGTATAATTATACGAGAGTAGACAAAGTGTTGGGGTGGGTAGTGATGACTAGTTGCTTTCCTACAGTACTTAATCAGGGACGACTAGCGCAGATAGCCCTCATGTAGCTTTGCACGAAATTCAAAGCAAACCAAATTAAAACCAACTGGTCGTTTGCCTTCACTTTTTCCTTCAGTATATAATTATTTATTGTTTCTATCAGTTTACATGCTATTCTATCCATGATTCCGATAGCATGTGACCCAATTAAACACGTTACTTTTGGCCTTCTGCCAAATGAATAATTTTGTGTTTTTTATGCGAGGGGAGAGTAGTAAGCTTGAGTAATTACTGCCTCCAGTCGGCACTGCAAGTTCACGCTGAGTGATTTAGTGATTTCGATATTAGTTGTAACCTGTTATCTTGAACTCGCAAAGTTGGAGAGAAATTCAGATTCTTTTAAAAACAAATCTTAGTCAAAGTGACGCCTGGTAGAAATTGATGAAATAACATTTAATTTCGTTTTGACCCCGATTGTCTCAGTATTTAAATTTATAAAACTATAAACATAACCCATATAGCCCTTTTCACTAAAGTTTCTGCTACATTTACGATTTCAAACAATCGTTTATAAACTCACACTCAGTGAACATGCGCAAGTTAAAGAATTTTGTGAAAACCTATTCTGACCTTCAAGACACGTGTTACTGAAAACCTAGTTTATAGAACATGAAATATAATACTTAAAGGATTGTTGTTTATAAATGTTTTTACCATACCCCAGTTTATATCAATTTGCCACGCTATGAAAACATTTAGTAAAATGAGGGTTTACATTTCTACGTTTTAAACAACAACTAGTTTAGTGTTAACTCTAACGTATATCTTACAAAATCAAATATTGGCCTTTTATGAGGGTTTTAAGCATAGCAGCAACATATATCTATAGACTATGATCTAATTTGTCTTAATTTAACATTTTAATTAAATAATTATACAAAACATCTTTAGTTAGCATACTTGAACGTCATATAAAATAATTAAGATTCAAATCGAATTAAATGTTTGTCTTGAAAACTTATCCAACACGTAATCGAACAGTTTTGTGAAACGTTAGGATTAGTGTCTATTTACGTCACTCGGAAAAGGGTTCACTGCGTCTCATAATGATGGACGTGCGAGAGTGTGGAGACGTCGAGGAGAGCGATTTTCCGTAATGGTTCTGTAATGGTCTAAGCAGGCATATGCTTGGGTGGCCGCTCCGACTTACTCATACTCAACAGGGGTGCTCTGAATGCACGACAATATAGAGACGAAATTCTGGAACCCATTGTGAGGCCTTTGCCGGTGCTGTCGGCGATGGGTTCATTTTCATGCAGGTTAACGCGCGAGCCCCGTCGCCTAACTGTGCACGCGTATGGACTTCCTTGATGAGGAAGACATATAGACTTTGAGTGGTTCGCCAGATCTCCAGAGTTAAATCCGATTGAACATTGTTGGGACATGTTGTCGAGGTGTGTTATTGAACGGCACCACTCAGAATGTACAGGAACCCCGACAAGCCCTGCTAGACAAGTGGGCTCCCATACCCCAAGATAACATTGATAGACTGATTCGAAGTGTGCCAAATCGGTGTCAAAAGTGTATCACAGCCCGTGGAAGTCACATTAGATATTGAATGTTTCAAACATTTCTTGAATAAACGCATGTAAACTGTTTAAAGTATTGTATCGTATGGGATATCAGTTTTTGTGATACTAGTCATTTTTTTAAAATTTTATTTCTCCATGTTTTACACTTCATCACACATTAAAAATGGATATAGATGGAACTGAAATAAGACAAAATATCTAAAAAATAAAAGTATTCTCACATTTGGAACACTGAGATAAATTATATAAGAAAACGTACTTGTTCTTTTAATTTTTAGCAGTTTTTTTATAGCCGTAAGGAATTTCAGCTTAAACAGCAATACAGAGGTTCCATCTGGTCAATGAAGATATACTTAGAATATTTCACTTCTGTATTTTGCAGTTTTATGAGCGTTTTTTTACCATTAACCGGTGGTAGATGGATCTTCACCAAACTCGGTATGGTGGTTCATTGGGTCCATGGGGGGAAACACATAGATCTTTTTAAGGCTTACGGTTTTTATGAGCGTTTCTTTTACAACTACTTCGCCCCTTATTGACCGATCAACACTGAATTTGTCTACGAAGGTTTGTTGAGTCGATGTGAGGATACGTTCAAATTTTCGGTTTTACATTTTGTCTTTGGCAGTTTTTATGGGCGTTTTATACAATTACATATAAGGGAAGCAACTTTTCATGTCCTTGAATAACCATGAATTTACATAACTTACGTCACTACTTTTCACTTTTAACACGATAAATATGATACGCATAAGTAAAATACATAGGTAAATTCAGGATTTATAACGCAACAGTTTACCCTCTAGTAATAGAGCGCAGACAGCTCACAGTATAACTGTAGGCTCAAAACAGATAAACATAACATAGAAGCAAAATGGAGTATTCAGATCCTAACTTTAAAGGCTCAAGTCCCAGTTCTTTCAAAAATTACAAATTTCAAGTAAATGGCAATGGACATCTTCAGATCCAAAGTTTTAAGACTCGAGTCAGATGTTTTCCAAATTTACAAATTCCTCGTAAAGACGACAGTTTAATACAAACTCTTTATTTCTCAGGGTCGTCGTTACGTCGTATTAACTCTATAAACCTTCTATCAATAATTACTTGTTTTCCATGCAATATCTCATGATTATCAAAAACCATAACAATGGCTGAAAATATACTGCACGTAGTAAGTTGATACTACTGCCCTCTATAAATCATGTTCTTAATAATAATATCTGTATTTCAGTTTGGAGTCGCCACAGCTGAAAGCAGAGGGTCAAACGGTATAAAATATCTATTCTTTAGGTCTGTATTTTTATTACTGTGTGATATGTATACTTTCATAGAGTTTAAAACATCCTTTTAATTAAAACTTTAAAACCAAAATACGTTTTACCTTTCTCACGTTTGTTCTTCAGACTGGATTTCTTAATGGAAAATTAAAACGACAGTTAGAAAATCGTTTGGGATTAGAAATTGCTTTAAGAATATCGTCAAAACAAAAAATATGATTCTTATATATAAATCTTACATCCCTGTATGTACCAGTTTCTGTTAGTCACATCTTAGTTTGTACCAGTTTCAACTAGTTACATCTTAGTTTGTACCAGTTTTAACTAGTTACATCCTATTTTGTAATTACTTCTGTTAGTTGCATCCAACTTTTTTATCTTTTTCTGCTAGTTACATCTTAGCTTGTACCTCTTTTTTCTAGTTGCATCCTAGTTTGTAACTATTTCTGTTAGATACATCCTAGTTTGTAACTATTTCTGTCAGTTACATTCTATTTTGTTGTTTTTTTCTGACAGCCTTATCCTAGTGTGTACATGTTTGTATCAACCTCAACAAGATTCTAACTAAGTGTACATTTTTCAAACCAAATTGTAAGTTAATATGATATTTGTAGGTGGTTTTTCTATAATAGATTATGAATTGTTAAAGTTCAACGTTCAACACAATAAATTGCATGACAGATGGAGTAAAACTAGTGAGGTTGGTGTTTGAAACCAAAAGCAGTGTGTTATGATTTACTTTCATTTCTTTGACATCCACAGTACCAACATACGAGTATTATGTGATCTCATCCCTCTATGACCTTTGATCTTGTCTTGAATATGATAACGTTTATTGTCACGATAAAACAGACTACACTGATTTAAATGTGCTTTACTGTTTCGGTTGTTATTTATGTTTTCTCTTACAGTAGGTAAGTTATGTCTAGCAATGTGTTAACTGGTTCTTCTTTTTTTTGTATTTAGGAGTTGTGTACAGTTATCGAACAACATATCACATTGAGTTTTGACGTTAATGAGTTATTGGAGGTTCCTTTGTTTTCCACTTTTTACCAGCGCACTGTCACCCCTCTCTTCCCTAAATGGCAGTATGGGCTGATATGTGAACTCCATGTGACAACCATATTTTATCTTTTTTTTTTAAGGAACCGTTCTTCAAATGACATCGATTTAGCAGGTTTTGTTGTCTGGCTTAATAGTTTCACTTCAAATAAAACAAAACAAGCAAACCACCTAAAAGGTACCAATTTGATAATTTAATCAGGAGAATTACAAATAGATATTACAAAAATTGACCTCAAGTCATAACAAAATTTTATACTCTTAATACATCAAGTGATTTATTACGACTTTCTCAATCTATTCAAGTATACACAGAATAAAATTTTGAAGGATAGAGTTACCCTTGGAATTTTTTCATGCAGTCTTTCAAAATAACATTATTTAACATGATTAATTAGGCTTGAAGAAAATAAGATAATTCTACTTTATTTTCCAATTGAAATTTGAGATTTATATCTAGAAGTTAGACGTATATAATAAATAAATATATTGTGAGCTTAGAATCAAAATATTTTTAATTTTCGTTTGTTTTGAAATTCGCACAAAGCTACTCGAGAGCTATCTGTGCTAGCCGTCCCTAATTTAGTAGTGTAAGACTAGAGGGAAGGCAGCTAGTCATCACCACCCACCGCCAACTCTTGGGCTACTCTTTTACCGACGAATAGTGGGATTGACCGTCACATTATAACGCCCCACGGCTGGGAGGGCGAGCATGTTTAGCGCGACTCGGATGCGAACCCGCGACCCTCAGATTCCGAGCGCAAGCCTTATCGCGCTCGGCCATGCCAGGCCTTTCATTTTCGAGAAAGGAACTTCAGAAATCGATCTCAAATTGAAGTTACTTGCTCTATCAGAGAGTAAGACGTTTAGGGTCAGTAATATGATTATGTACTAAAAAAAGACCTACTGTTACAAATATGATCATATAATAAAGGTAGATCTAGTTTTAGGAATATGATCATGAGCTAAAGGAAAATCCAGTGTTAGCAATACGATCATGTACTACAGGAAGACCTAGTGCTAATAAATATGATCATGTACTAAAGTAAGATCTAGTGTTAGTAATATGATCATGAACTATGGATAGATCTACTCAATTATCATATTACTAACACTAGAGTAAGAACTAGTCAAGGTTCATATCACTAACACTAGAGTAAGAACTAGTCAAGGTTCATATCACTAACACTAGTTCTTACTTTAGTACATGATCATATGACTAACACCATGTGTTTCTTTCGTATATGATCATATTTTTAACATTAGTAACATTATTATGTACTAAAGGAGAATATAGTGTTAGTAATATCATCATCTACTGAAAGAACCTAGGGTTAGTAATATTATCACGTACTGAACATCTAGAGTTAATAATATGATCACGCACTAAAGTAAGACCTGGTGTTAGTAATATGATCATGTACCACAGGAAGATCTAGTATTAGTAATATGTTCATGTTATAAAGGAAGACCATGTGTTAGTAAAACGATTATGTACTAAAGTAAAATCTAGAGTTCGAAAAATGATTATGCAGTAAAGTAAGATCTTGTGTCAGTAATATGATCACATACTAAAGTAAGATCTAGTGATAGTAACACGATTACGTACTAAGGTAAGATCAAGTGTTAGAAATGTGATCCTGAACTAAAGGAAGACCTAATGTTAGTACCGTGATCATGTACTAAAGGAAGATTTATGTTAGTAATATGATCTGTACTAATCGAAGATATAGTGCTAGGAATATTATGATGTATTAAAGGAAACCTAATCTAAGTAATCTTCCTAGCACTATACCTAATCTAAGTAATATCTAAGAATATGATCATTTAACAAAGTAAGATCTAGTGTTAAAATACGATCATGTACTGAAGATCTAGTTTTAGTAATATGATCATTAACTAAGGATAGATCTAGTGATAGTAATATGATCATGTAATAAAGGAACGCCTAGTGTTATTCATATAATCATGTACTAAACTAAGACCTAGTACTAGTAATGCGAGATTTTTGTCAGTAATATGATCATCTAGTAAAAAGTGTTCTTGTGTTAGTTTTGTGATCATGTACTAAAGGAAGATCTAGTGTTAGTAATATCAAAATGTACTAAAGGATGATCTCGTGTTGGTAATATGATCATGTAGTAAATGAAGACCTGGGGTTAGTAATATAATGATGTAGTAAAGGAAGACCTTGTGTTAGTAATATAATCATGTACTAAACAAAGAACTAGTGTTAGTTATATTACCATGTATCAAAGTTAGTAATATCATCATGAACTAAAGATCTAGTCTTAGTAATATAATAATGTACTAAAGAGAAACCAATGTGATCATTGTGATTACATTGATCAATTATGATCATGTAATAAAGGAACACCTAGTGTTATTCATATGATGATGTACAAAACTAAGACCTAGTATTAGTAATAAGATCATCTACCAACGCGAGATTTTTTGTCAGTAATATGATCATCTAGTAAAGAGTGTTCTTGTGTTAGTTTTATGATCATGTACTAAAGTAAGATCTAGTGTTATTCAAATGATTATTTAGAAAAGTAAAACCTAGTGTTAGTAATATGATCATATACTAAAGGAAGATCTAATGTTTGTGATATGATCATGAATTAATATAAGATGCAGTGTTATTAATAAGATCACGTACTAATGAAAGGCCTACTGTTACCAAGATGATCACGTACTAAAGGAAGTTCTAATGTTAATAACACGATCATTTACTAAATGAAGATGTATTGTTAGTAATATGATCATGAACTAACGTAAGATCTAGGGTTAATAATATGACCATTTAGTGAGGACGACCTAGTGTTAGTAATATGATCACGTACTAGAGTATGATTTATTGTGATAAGTCACGTACCAAAGGAAGACCTAGTATTAGTGATATGATCATGTGTTAAAGGATGATCTAGTGTTAGTGATATGATCATGTAGTATAGGAAGACCTAGAGTTAAAATATGATAATGTACTAAAGGAATATCCAATGTTAATAATAAAATCTTGTACTAAAGATCTAGTGCTAGCAACATCATAACGTACAAAAGGAACATCTGGTGTTAGTAATATGATCATGTACAAAAGAAAGATCAAGTATTAGTAAAATGATCATGAAGTAAAGTAAGATCTAGTATTGGTAATATCATCATGAACTAAAGAAAGACCTTGTGTTAGTAATATCATCATGTAATAAAGGAAGACGTAATACGGTCATGTATTAAAGGAAGAACTAGAGTTAGTAATATCATCAAGTACTAAAGGAAGACCAGGTTTGAGTAATATGATAATGTACTAGAATAAAATCTAGTGTTACTAATTTGATCATGTACTAAAGGAAGACCTAGGGTTAATTAGGTGATCATGCACTAAAGTGAGATACATTGTTAGTAATATGATCATGACCTATATTAAGATACAGATATAGTGTGAGTAATATGATCATGAACTAAAGTAAGATCTAGTGTTAGTAGTGTGTATCACGTATTGAAGATATATAGTTAGAAATATGATCATGTTCTAAAGAAAGAACTAGTGTTACTAAAATGATCATGTACTAAAGAAATATCTTGTGTTAAAATATGATCAAGTTCTATAGATCTAGTCTTACTAATATAATCACGTACTAAAGGAAGATCTAGCGATCGTAACATGATCATGTACTAATGAAAAAAACGTGTTAGTAATACGATCACGTACTAAAGGAGACCTTCTGTTAGTAATATGATCACGTACTCAAAGAAACCTTCTGTAAGTAATATGACCATCAAATAAAGGAAGATATGGTGGTAGTAATATGATCATTAACTAAAAAAAGTCCTGATGTAGTAATATGATCATTAACTAAAGAAGTCCTGATGTAGTAATATGATCCTGTACTAAAAAAAAATCTTGTTTCAGTTATATGATCATGAACTAAGGTAAGATCTGGTGTTAGTAAAATGATAATGTACTAAAGGAAGACCTAAGGTTAAAAATATGATCATGTTCTCAAAGAATATTAAATATTATGAATGTGATCATGTACTAGAGGAAGATCTAGAGTTAGTAAAATGATCATGTGGGAAATTAAGACCGAGTGTTTGTAATATGATAATGCACTAAAGGAAGATCTAGTGTTCGCAATATAGTCAGGTACTAAAGATCTATTGTTAATAATATGGTCACGTACTAAAGGAAGATTTAGCGTTGGAAATATGACCACGCACTAAAGGAATACCTTGTGTTAGTGATACGATCATGTAGTAAAGGTAGATGTGGTGTTAGTAATATAATCAAGTACTAAAGGAAGATCTGGTATTAGTAATGTGATGATGTACCAAAGAAAGACCAGGTGTGAGTAATATGATCATGTATTGAAGGATTCTCTAGTGTTAGTAATATGATGATGCACTAATGTAAGAACGAGTGTAGTAATACGATGGTGTACTAAAGGAAGCCAAGTGTTAAAATACGATTATGTACTAAAACAAGATCTAGATTTAGTAATATAATCATGTACTGAAAAGAAGACCTGGTGTTAGTAATATTGTCATTTTCTAAAGGAAGATCTGGTGTTAGTAATATAATCATGAATTAACGGAAGACCTAGTGTTAAAAATATTATCATATACCAAACAAAGATCAAGTGTTAGTAATAAGATCACGTACTAAAGAAGGATCTAGTCACTAGATCAATTATACGTTGACAATCCAAGAAATACTTCACATTTAAATGTTAAAAAGTCTATGAATCTAGTGTTAGTAATATGATCACATAGACTTTTAACATTTAAATGTGAAGTATTTCTTGATTGCCAACGTATAATTTCCAATGTTTGACAGTTGATTCGTTTGAGTTTTGGGAAGCTCGAAATCTTCACCAAGTGCCTTTGTTTATTTCTTGGAAGGTCGAAGTGTAGGAGTTATGCCAGCAATCAGCCGCTGAAATGAAAAAAAAAACGAATTCAATAGTTGAGGTATAACTTCCTAATCTGAATATTAACCTCATTTATCATCATAAATATTATATCTGGAAATATTAACATAAATGATATTTATACGTAAAGAAACTGGTGTATTTCAGTAATATTTTATTTGCCAACTTTGAGACTGTCTCTATAGTCAATATAAGTGTTGAAAATCTACTAAAATATGATCATATACTAAAGGAGGATCTAGTGTTAGTAATATGATTATGTACTGAAGGAAAACATGATAATAAGTTTCAGTATAAATAATTTATCAATAATATTTAAAATTTTACTTTTGATAAAGACGAAAAGCAACTCACGTCCTTAAGAGAACCTGGTGTTACCAGCATAAAATGAAAAGCATATAACGGAATCCATAACATTGAAGCCAGGGCTATCCCCCAGCCTAAGACTTCTCCCCACCAAGGATAAACGTAAGTCTCTGCATACACCAAAGGCTTGTATCTCAAAACTGAAAACAGGAATATTCCCTAAAGGAAATATGTATTTAGAATTAGGAAAAAGACATTCTCTGGTTCTCTGAATGAAACTGAAATAAAATTGATCATTTGTGTGTATATATATATATATATATTAGCTACTAAAGATAAGGTATTTATTTATATGTTTTTGATACTGTGAGAAACGTAACTGAGTTAACATAATGCCAGTTTTATCGAGTAAGTGAGAAAAATGATCTGTTATCACAATTAACATATAGTATTCTCACTTGCTGAATGTTCAAGGTTCATTTCGTTACTTACAGTGAACAAATGTACAAATCCAGGTCCTCCATTATCCTTAAATACTTTTATAACTCCACCATAGGTGAGGGTCAATACAGTTTACCGTAACTGAGATATGGCGTGGCTGTTTATGTCAATGTCAGTGGCCGAAATAAATAATACTATTATGCAATCTGTTGTGCTGAAATACAACTAGTTCTCAATATCAGAAGTGGCGATTGAGGCTCATTAAATGTATCGCCATCTATTGAATGACACCTCAAACAAAAATCAATAAAAAATTCACACTTCTGGTTTGGTTTGTTTTGAGTTTCGTGCAAAGCTACATGAGGTGTATATGCGCTAGTCGTCCATAATTTAGCGGTGTAAGACTACAGGGAAGGCAGCCAGTCATCATCACCCTCCTCCAACTCGTGAGCTTCTCTTTTACAAACGAATAATGGAATTGACCGTTACATTATTACGTCCCCACGACTGAAAGGACGAACATATTTGGTGTGACGGGAATTCGAACCCACGACCCTAAGATTACGAGTCGATTGTCTTAAGCACCTGACCGTATCGGTCCTACATTTTGTGTATTCAAGATTTAAACAATTATAAAAATAATTGTGGTATGTGTAGCCATCATTTCTTTATCACATAATTATAAATAAAAGTACTGTGTGCTCAACATGAACAGGACTTTCAGTATGTCAAGATCCTGATTAAATACTTATTGATAAATGTTTTAAATGTAATACAAAAATTGCGGTTGTTAAAACTAAATTTAATTTTCAATGAACGGTGCCATCTTTAACACATAAAACATTAATGTTTATATCAGAATTGTGCCTTTTCAACCCTGAAAGGTGCCACAAACAAACTCCGATATCAGAGTTGAATTCAACAATCATAGAAATCTATCCTTAAATTTTCATTATTCCAGTTGGATTTTCAGTCGAATTTCGTCCTCTTCTTCTTGGAAAGGAGTCTGTGGCATTTAGGTGAGGACGTTTCTGGGACCAAACCCGAACTCACCATTAACATACCAATAATCGCGTGCTGATATAATCCACTAATTCCAATGTTATACTGTTATTGGTAATATAGGGGTATCAAACTTACCAAACAAATGGCTGGAGAGACAAAAACCCAGGTAGCGAGGAAGTACCAGTTAGGCCGATATCCTGTCATCTCTTCAATGTTGCTAGACAACCTTTTTACACCTGAAATAATTTATTGTTATTAATATTTTAACAAATTTATTGTTTTACTGGTTGTTACCTTCACGTAAAAAAACCACTTGACATAAAACTTGAATTAACTCAAATCTACAAATTAAAAGTGTATTTGTTAATTAATAGTTCAAAGTTTATAATGAAAACAACTGAAAATCCCACAAAAGATTAAAAACAAAA